>NC_085138.1:154616606-154693670 GCF_035046485.1 Aedes albopictus | reverse complement strand
ATTCATTCAACCTTCGTCAAGAATATAAAATGGTGTTTTATATTCTGGGATAGGGCTGGGACGATATCGATAAATCCGATATTATCGATAATTATCGGCATGAAATTATCGATACGATATCCGATATTCGAAAATCCGATATCGACGATAATTCCCCCGATATATCGGCTTATTTAGAATGGACTACCCGCTTGGCGCACACCCACAGTTGATCAGCAGGAGTAAATCCATTTTATTTTGTATGGTGAAAAGCATCTAAACTTGAATTACTTGAAAGAAAAAGCTTTTACTGAAAAAATATTTTGTAGGCTTAATAGTAGTCACCATTGTGCACAACCACTACTAAATATTTTTTCGAATAATGTATTCCACTTCGATAAATTTGCCTTTAGATGCTATTCGCCGTACAATATTTTTGCGATTTACTTTTAGCGACTTTTCGCGCATAGAAGCTAGCGCCACATTGGTCGATGCGGAGACTAGGAAAACAGCCGATGCAGTTAATCCATTATAGTAGAAAACTTTAAAATTTCACGTAAAGTAATACAATAAGTGAAATGTTTTCCTTCCTAAAAAAATGAACCGATTGTCAACAATTCCTTGGTCGCTATTGAAATAGGAAGTAGTTTGGAGTAAACCCAGACGTTATTTTGAAGTATAACACTATTATCTAATCTCATGCGTCAACATCCACTCATAGAACATTGACTCAAGGAGGTTGAGCAGAAATGGTACTATGATTTACTGCTTTATTAACCTCCTAAGATGTGAGGGTGGTGCACCACGACGGCGTAGTATAGTTCAGCAAGCTTGTCTGGGTCATATAGACCCCAACATCCTACTAGGGTTAAGCAGAGCAGATATGTTTTCCTAGGAACAAGACCGATAAACAATCTCACCCAATTTCTCGCTTTTAAAGACGTTTATTCAGACCAAGCGACACGGGACCATAATAGTATCCCAAATATCATAAGGGAAGCTCTTGCAAACGACCAGGCTAATGAAACAACATTTATTTCCTCCATCAAAGCTGTAGGACTCTACCAGACAATTTACAACATGATCACTATGTCTCTATCCTCAACTTTGTATCACCACGATACAAAACGACGACAACACTGAACCCGACTGACTACGACTCGCACTACTGGAAGGACTAAGATACTTAAAACTCTGTATGTATGAGGGGCATTGATAATAAAGAATTCCAAAATTTATTTTACCTTAAAACTTCTGCTGCACGTTACTTATATCGATTAATTTTTAAACTCTATTCGCTAGAACAGGTCCCGTTTGAAACAAATTGCACAGTTGCATCACTATAGCATATCGATATTAGGTATAGATAAAGCATCTATATCGATGAAAGGTATAGAAAATGTATTTCAAATGCAAATCAAAGCTAAGAGACTAGTAAACGTGTGAAAATGCGGTTTAATATATTATCGGATATCGGATCCGATATCGATAAGACAAATCCGATATCGATTTTATATCGATATTCTCCCGAACCGATATCGATATTATCGATAAACACTACCACGTCACAGCCCTATTCTGGGATATTCTAGATGTTACAAACTGTCCTGTGTGTAGTGTCTACCTAATGGTAGGATATCTACCTACATGCAGAGATGGCATGCTCCTCAGAGTGCTAAGTGAGAAGATAAAAAAAATCACAATACACACAGCCTGTCAGATGAGAAAGAGTGCGTGTAAAGAATAATCTTCTGTGTGGTCCGACTGCACGCGCTCGGCATCGTTGTCGCGTCGCGCACGACGGTGAGCGCAGGAAAGCAAGAGAAAGTACAGTTCAACATACAGCTCACATCGCAGTGCTGCGCTACTCTGTACTGCCGAGAGCCTACAACTTGCAGCTCAGACAGCGCAGATGCAGACGCGCCAACTTGGTCAAATTATTGGGGGGGCAAAGCCTGATTTTTCCGGGTTTTTTCCTAATTTTTGTATGGGAAAATCGAAAAATCGTCAAATATTGGGGGGGCAAAACCATGCTTGCCCCCCCTAAGTTGGCGCCTATGCGCAGATGTGTAGCACATTCCTAGAAATGAGCGAAGCTCACGCCGAAGAAGTTTGAGCTCTGCGACGTCTCACGCAGCTGGTGTGGCAACTTACACATTCGCACTCTCACGCAAAGTTTTACGGCTGAGCGATGTGTGTTTGTTGCCGGACCACATTCGTAGCAAAACACAGCGGCGCACATTTTATTGAAGATGTGTACGCAGAGCTGTTTATCAGTGTATCCATGCCATCTCTGCCTACATGAAATACTGTTCATGACAGTACCTAAATGTCTAGGTATGATTCATTATGTTTATCTAAGGTAGTATAAATACGGGTGGTCATTGGACCACACAGCAGAGTCTGCACAAGCTTTGGACGTGTCAACATCTTTAATATTTTTCTTTTGAAGGATATAAAACTGTGGTAAAGTCCTTCAAACCTACAAGAATAATTTTATGTGTTTTTGCCATTAACAATAGTATTATTGCATAATCTACTGGGATCCGTGAAGCCTACTACACTACTACAGATATATTCCAGGTCAGTTCAAAGTCCAGTTCAAAACTTTAGGTCTACGCTCGCAACAGTAGCCTGCTATACCATGTATGTACCAAACTTTGCGCAGTTAAGAAAAATCAAATTTCTAGTCGTTATAAAAAATATAAACAAACTAAATAAATCATGAACAACATGCTCATACGATAGACTAATGACCCTCCTTTGAGTCTGCAATATAAAAAAAATCATAATATTAACCAAAAAATACTTAAAATAGAAAAACTATTTAATTGCCTTGTTCCTAACTTTGCGCACAAAATCTTCGATTGTTCCTAACTTTGCGCATAGTGTGCCTAACTTTGCGCATGCTATGAATTGCTCAAAAAAGTAATCAAAAATGCTATTATTTAATTTTTGCTCATTAAACTAAAGTTATTCAGATCAGGTAGTGTGCCCTTAAGGCGAAACTGGAAGCATTTCCTCACTTTTTGGTTTTTGATTTTTTATTAAATAACGAAGCAATATTTTCAAAATCGGTTTTCGTGCGCATGTAGAGTATGGATCAAGGTATCTTCTGATTTTTTTTGTAGTGGAAAATGTTTTTCGTTTTTGCAGAAACCATTTTTGATCAAAATTTCACAAAAAAATGGTTTCTGCAAAAATGCAAATCATTTTCCCCCTCAAAAAAATTCAGGAGATACCTTGATCCATACTCTACATGCGCACGAAAACCGATTTTGAAAATATTGCTTCATTATTTAACAAAAAATCAAAAACCGAAAAAATGAGAAAATGCTTCCAGTTTCGCCTTAATTGATCTTTGTTGAAATACTTTATCCTACGAGGGAGGGGGAACGGAGGCCTCTGGAGTTCTTAATTTCGTCTGCGGTTCGTACTAGGCACCTACCGTGTGAAGAATCCAAACTTCATGAGGGGTTGTTTCCTGTGGCTAAAGATCAAAGGTCAAAACTTCCTGATAAATGAAGTGACCGTTACGGATAGGATCAATAAAGCCTGTATCCGCAATAATCGGGACACAGAAATACAGCTGTAACTCTGTCATAGATACTGTTGGCGCAAGTTAGAAGAAACACACAGTCTTTTAGTTGGCAAACTGTGCAACTTTAAAGCTGCAAGAATATTTTATTATTAATAATTTCACAAGAAAATAGGAAATAAAACTACTTACATTTCTGTGTACTCTTAACTATTTTAACCTGCGCTAATTATTATGGATTATACTCTATACTACAGAGTATTTTCGTTTACTTGGAGTACATACTACGTACTCAACAAACTCAAGCTGAAAACTAACTGATTGTGTTCAAACTGTCTGTACAATATGTACGTGTGAATAGATTTTACCCGCAGTCTATCTGTATAATGTATATCGGTGCGTAGGGATGAGCCGGTTGCTTCACACATTGGACTCTGCCGCACCGCACAGTGGTTGCGGTAACATTCTCCACCCCGTGAACAACCACTTATACTGTAGCACCACATACAGACTGTCAATACATTTTCTGGACTTCGAACAGCCTTGATATATCTACGAACGATCTCTGCCACACGGTTTTTTATCCACAAATTTCTGCCGTTCATGTGACCTACGAATTCATCGCCTATTGATGATCTCCTGATATGCCTTGACCGCAATGGGCTTCCTGCAATCGCTTTCGTTGAAAAAGATTCGGGTGCTAAAGCCTTCATGACGATTGATTGTGTGGTAGATGTTGCCGTCGACGTACATCCACTTTGGATACTGTAACAAACTGCACTATTCCGAACCACTGTGTTGGTTGACACGACTGGTGTCGAAGATATAGAGGTAGATTTTCCAGGCCCCTGACACGGCCTATATCATTGCATTGGAATCATGGTAGACAGGATGTCCTGGGCGCTAATAAATAGCGCCCCAGGCCCCTGACACGGCCTATATCATTGCATTGGAATCATGGTAGACAGGATGTCCTGGGCGCTAATAAATAGCGCCCACTGTCAAATGCGAAAACATCAACAATTTTTTGTTTAACGTTTATTTTGGTTTGTTGATCAGTTTTTGGAATCATTTTTTCCACCTGTTATGATCACAAAACACTTCCAACTCGCTTTAAAATTAATGTACGGTAAGAGGAGCATGCGATTAGTTGAATAAAGCAACCCAACAAACACGCATTGTAAATGTGATTTCGTGTGTGGCTCACAACATCAAACAAAAGCTGCGTTTGTTGATTACACGCTCATTTCAATTTGCAGGAATATGAGTATAAGGCAGTTAGATGTTGGCTACGATATATTTCATTGATGCCAGGGGCCTGAGATTTTCCATTTGTAGGAGCTGTTACTGATGCATTCACCCTGGCTGCCAACCGCGAATCACTTACTACGTGATCGCTGATTATGTCCTGATGGCTCGTTCGACTTCTAACGTTTTCCAGCTGCTGCAGCAATTCAGACTTCTCTCTGAGAAAATCATTCTCTGCTTCAATTATCTTCAATTGGCTTCTTTCGTGGTGTTGAGATAATTCCATATTCTTAATCTGCATGCCAAATTGAGCCAAAATCCAAATTTTCATGAATTTTGGTGCCCGGGAACCTATTGAAAAATCAGTTTGAAGTTTGTATGGGAGCGATTTGTCGAATCACCCCTCGTCGCAATTTGTACTGGGCGGAGCTGTCAAGCAGTTACCCAGCTGTCAAAAGGTGATTTAAAAAAATCTCTTTGTAATTGATTTTAGGTATCAAAATAAAGTTCTAAAAATCTGAAAAAAATTATAGTGGCCCAGAAAAAGCCGCTTTTTCGTATGACATCAAAAAATCAATACATTATCATAAATTTAAAAACCCAATTGGAAATGTGCTTGAAGTTGCAACCACTCCAACTCGAGCTGAAGCCGTGAAGGGTTTGTTTTGGTCTGCATGTTGTTCACTCCAGAGGCCATACTGCGGCAAATGATTATATGACTTCAATAATCATTCACAGTGCATCTGAACCACTGGCACTGCAGTGGCTGCATATTGATGAATTACAACGATAGGGTAGTGCATTTAAGTTCGTGATAAGAAGAACTACGACAAGTCATGTACCGCTGGTAGAAGATTGGCCGGGGAACTGATACTACAATGTAAAATGGCTTTGTATTAACCTTCATCCAGCCAACGTACATTTTCCACCTTCGGAAAAGCACAAAAATAGTCATAACTTTTTTGTTTTTTGATGGATTTTGATGAAATTTTCACAACTTCCCGAAAAACTCTTCTAGTTTATGATGCCGGGGAAATATGTGCCTGGTCCACATGGTTCCGGAGTTATTCCGGATTGTTTTGGGGTACCAAAATTGGCCACATACTTTGCGCAACGTATATCTCAAGATCCCGATGAGGTAGAAGTATAGTGTCTTCGGCGAATTTGTTCAGCAGGTTAAGAACTAACTGGCAACGGCAACTTTGGTTCGCGATTCGGCCGCTAGGCGGCGCCTGTGTCAAAAATGTTCAAAACCTCATATCTCAGAAACCTGATAAGATAGAATGATGCTGTCTTCGGTAAAGTTCTTCAGCAAGCTCAGAACTATCTGATAGTAAAGTCTTTGGTTTGGAATTTATCCGCTAGGTGGCGCATTGTGTCTGAAAAATTCAAACACGTTTATCTCGATACCCTAATGAGGTACAAGCTTGCCGTTTTCAGCAAAGTTGTTTAGCAGGCTAAGAACTATCTGGCAATGGCGTTCTTGGTACGAGAATCGTCCGCTAGGTGGCGCTAGTGTCAAAAATCTTCAAACTTCTATATCTCAGAATCCTGATAAGATAGAATGATGCCGTCTTCAACAAAGCTCTTCAGCAAGCTAAAAACTGTCTGATAGTTGAGTCTTTGATTCGTGATTTATTCGCTAGGTAGCACCTTGTGTATAATATTTAAACACGTGTATCTCGTTACTGTAATAAGCTTAAAGCATGGCGTTTTCTGTAAAATTGTTCGGCAGGTTGAGATCTGTCCGGCAATGGCGACGCTAGGTGACACCAGCAATCAAAACATTTAAACAATTTTATCTCAAAAATCGTAAAATGTCCAGCAAATTGTTCCGAAAGTTAAGAGGAAGTAAGACGTATCTGGTGTCCTTGGTTCTGATATTATTCCATAGGTTCCGTCTAGTAATGAGTAAGTATTTACATGAACACTCTAATAAACAAGAAGTGTTCCATTTTTAGCATAGTTGTTCAGCAAGCTATTTGGCAGGATAGTAGACGGTCGAGTACGGTGGTACAAGAGGCCATACTTTAATACCGTCTTTGACCCCCTGCAGACAAATTTTGTCGCGCTACAATATTGCTTCTTTTGCTTCGTTTTTTCTTTCGGAAATGTCTCCGGGAATTTCTACAGGAACTCTTCCGGGATTTTTCCGGGAATTCCATCGGGAATTTATCCAAGAATTCCACTGGGAATTCCTCAAGAACTTGATCCAGAAATTTCATCAGGAAATCTTCCGGGAAATCCTCTAGGACATCCTCCAGGAATTTCTCCGGGGATTCCTTCGGAAATTATCCCAGGATTTCATCTAGGACTCCCATCAGGAACTCCTTCAGGAATTTCTTCGGCAATTTCTGCAGGAAGTCTTCTGAGATTTTCTCCAGGAATTCCTCCGGACTTTTTTTCCAAGATTTTCTCCGGAAATTTCACTTAAAATTTCCTCAGGAATTCGTCCATGAGTGCCTCCGGGAATTCTTCCATGAACTTCCATGGATTTCTTCAGGAATTCCTCAGGGATGTTCTATAGGAATTCCTCCAAGAATTTCTCTACGAATTTCTCCGGGATTTTTTTCCAGGAGTTTTTCCAGGAATAGATCCGGGAGTTTTCTAAGGAAAGCTGTCGGTTTTTTTTTTTTTAAGAAAATCTTCTGAGAATATCTCCAGGAATCCCTTCTGGAAGTCAACGGGTTTATTTATTGAATGCTTACAGCGCCACCTAGCGGCAAAATTCGAAAACCTAAAATTTCTGCATACAAGTGCATGGTCAAGTTTTCCCATACAAACTTTAAGCGTTTTGAGCGCCCCTTAGGCTTATTCAATTTTGCTTAAGGTGAATATATAACGAAGCCTCACCTCGAATTTTCAAGAGCACAAATCTAAAGAACCAAAAGACGGATTCCGCTGAAAAGTTAATCGATTGGTAACACGCTGGTGGTAACCAATCGATCAACTATTCAGCGCAAATCGATCCTCGGTTCTTCAGATCTGTGCTTTTGAAAATTTGACTTAACATTTTTCGAAATTTTTGTTTTTCTTTTAAGTGTTGGCCACCTTAATGTCCATAAATGATAACCCCCCTAAGATGCTAGGTTTTTCGCACCACGATGGCGTTGTGCACGTTCTGCGTGCCTGTCTGGGCTGGGTCATATCGACCCCAACATTCTACTAGGGTTAATAAAGCCAAACAGTCTATGAATTAGGGAAGGAAAAATCTCTGGGTATTATATGAGCAAACAAAATGAAATTATTTACTTATACAGTGCAATTCATAGGAACTACCTATCATTCCAAGAGAGGATGATCACTAAGTACAAACAGTCAATAAACATTTCTGCAGTAAAGCTAGGAAAAACAGCTATTGAATAAAAAAGGCAAAATGTCTGATTGAAATATAAGTACCTAAAGAGTCAATAATTATTTCAGTAACAAAACTTAAAAGAACAGCATATATATTAAAGAAGGAAAAATTCCTAAACAAAATATCAAACTAAATTGACATTAAATACTAGGTACATCAACTCAACTTGAAAGAACAGCTTATATACGAAAGAAGGAAAAATTTCTTATGGAAATGTTAGTGGCTGAAATGCATATGTTTTCTTTAACAGCATTACATATAATGTTCTCTCAATGAGTAACAACAAAGACTCATCATTTTTTTTTTATTCGTGCTCTGATGTGCGAATACAATGTGTTCGCTTAACAAAGGCAGACCAAGAGAAACTGGTATCGATTCTGACTACGAATCAATCAAACAATACCTGTTCTATACTGCAGAACAAACTATACTGTTGTGGCCTCACGGATGATCCTCGCAGTACGATGAAAACTTCTGTCCAACTCTGGACCAAGAAATCTTTAAAGGATGTTGGCGCAAGTTAGAAGAAACACACAGTCTTTTAGTTGGCAAACTGTGCAACTTTAAAGCTGCAAGAATATTTTATTATTAATAATTTCACAAGAAAATAGGAAATAAAACTACTTACATTTCTGTGTACTCTTAACTATTTTAACCTGCGCTAATTATTATGGATTATACTCTATACTACAGAGTATTTTCGTTTACTTGGAGTACATACTACGTACTCAACAAACTCAAGCTGAAAACTAACTGATTGTGTTCAAACTGTCTGTACAATATGTACGTGTGAATAGATTTTACCCGCAGTCTATCTGTATAATGTATATCGGTGCGTAGGGATGAGCCGGTTGCTTCACACATTGGACTCTTTGCCGCACCGCACAGTGGTTGCGGTAACAGATACATTAAAATTGCTCAAATTTGGCCCAATAACATCTTTAGATGTGTTCATTTCACCTACAAAATTTCATGTGAGTCGGTGCAGTACTTTTTGTTGTAGCAATGAAAGAGTAGAATGTGCGCCATTGAATTTTGTACAGCCCCTAGTTTTGCTTGTCAGGGCTGCAACTTTTGAATTTGGCAAAGGAAATGGCTGAAATTTTGAATACAAATCTCTCAATCTACATTCGTTGCATAGGCAAAATTTCAAAAAAATCGATGCACTATGAACAACTTTATAATCGAAACATGTATTGGGACTGAACGTGATTTTAGCCCCTCAGACAGCATTTAGTCAGCACCCTATATTGTTCTCATTGTACTATTGAAAGTACTTTACCAATAATCATCAAATTTTGCAGACATAATATACACATAATCAACTACTTTCTGTGGAAAATTCATTAAATTTGGTAGAGAAATTCAAAAGTTATGAATAGGCAAACATCGCACTTGAAAAACACGAAACATTTTCACTAACACTCATCCCTATCAACACCAGTAGCTTTCGAATCAATTGACAAAAGTTGATGAAATTTTGCATGAAAGTGTATCTATAAGTATCATAACTGCTAACGAAATTTCATAATTATCATTACAGTACGTTGAACTGTAGCGTAAAAGAACCATTTACTATGCGAATGAAAATTGGGCATGATTGTACAAAATGCTTAAAACCACGTCTGTTTGTTTTTCATCCACAGTTAAAAGTAATAATGCATCGATTCTTATGAAATTTGGCACAAATAATAAACATACACCAAAGAGTTCTCAGTCAATTATTTGGCCAATTTTACCGATTCATTACAGAGCTACAGCCGTGCTTCTGTGTCCCGATTATTGCGGATACAGGCTTTAAGGGGCCATTTAAATATGACGTCCATCTTTGGGGGGAGGGAGCTGGGCTTGTCTGAAACAGTGTGATATGCCATGTATTAGGTATACTATGAAGCGTGACGGGGTGGCCCAGGGGAAGAGGGGGTTCTAAAAATCTAAAAAAATGGTGGACGTCATATTTGAATCGTCCCTAACATTGACCGCCGGAAAATGCAAATGAAGGACTGTTCACAAATCACGTCTCATTGTAGACAGATGGAGAATGCCGTAGTGCTACGGTTCATACAATTTTCTACTAATTTCTATACAAAATCTGCTACATGGTGGAGAGGCAGGCCTGAAATTATCAGTACTGGTGTTACATAACATTTGAATGGTTTATATGTCATGTATTCACGTTCAACATGCATTTACTGAAAGTGCGCAAAAATTAGGAACACAGTGCAAATAATGGTTCCAAACATTGCGCACCACTATTTACTAATTAAATTGAAAAATTTATTACGAACTGTGATTGATATTACTAGAATATCACCTTTTTTGTCAATTAACTGCAAAAATAATCATCGTTGCACAGTTTTATCGAGGAAAATGTTGATTTTTAGTAGAGTTACTTCTTGGCAACCGTGTTAAGGCGAGGCAAATTTTGACATTTCTAGATTGAGTTTAAATAAGGGCGAAAGTAACATGAGAGAGTTCTCTTCATCGACTCTCTCTTCTTCAAATTAAAGTGACAAGATGCAAGTATGGTTGAACTTTTTTGTCATAAATCGCTAGGTTGCGATGCAATCTAGCGTCTAAATGTAAAAAAGTTTTATTTAATTTGCATCTTGCCACTTTAATTTGCAGAAGAGAGAGTCGATGAAGAGAACTCTCTCATGTTACTTTCGCCCTTATTTAAACTCAATCTAGAATTTTTGTGTATTTTTTGTTTATTATTCAACATAAACAAAGATTTTATGGCAATTAAATATTTGTCAAATAATGTTTATGTTTACACAATGCTAGTGCAATGATTAAACTGGTAAATATGTTGACATTTAGTTATTTGTTTCGTTATTTTACAAAAATGCGCAAAGTTTGGACCTGCGCAAAGTTAGGTGCGCACACGGTACTGAGCAACGTTGCATAATCAACCACGTTTACTGGGCCAATCTGAAGTCTACTTGATATTGCTATAAACTTTTGGGACATTCAGGGTCGTCCAAACTGTCCTATAATGAATTCCTTCAAATCTACAGGAATAATGTTATATATTTTCGCCATAAATAATTAATAGTATTATTCCATAATAACACCGCTAGCCATCATGGTTTCCCATAGCGGAAATCATCATGACTTCAGGTCGTAAGCCCTGATAAAGTGTGAAACGTTTTGATGGCTGTGATCGCTGACCATCATGTAATCAAAACCCCAGGGATACTCAAGTGACCATACTGTTAGGTTGTGAGGGTTGCGTGTGTGGGGTGCATATATTGACAAGCATTGCTATAGATCGTTAGGGCTGAGTAGGAGCGGGGAATGGATCTACGATTGCTGAATTGCGATTATACCTACTGGTATAGTCGTGGTTGAACAGCGGTGGCGCCGCTTTTCGCTTGTATTCGGCCTTCCTTGGTGGTTTGTGAAAAAATATAACTTTAGGGTTTTCTTCGGATAAAAGGGGTTCACCTAAAACACTTGTTCACTCCTTGACGACCTGAACTAAAAGAGGTCGATTGCTTCTTTATTGCCCATCATTACACTTCTGCTATAAATGGTTTATTCAGATTGCGCACTACTACACAGAACGTTAACATCGAATTATGGCTACGAAAACGGGTTCCTCCCTTTAGCTATACACATCAGTTCTCCACCCTTAAGTTCAGAAACTGAACGAAATAATAAAGAAATACTTTTTACCAATTGTAAACTCATATTTAACGGACAGTAGGATCCTAATTCATAATACCATACACATGCTACACATTCTTAGACTAATTCAAATAAAATTTCAATTCGAATGCATAATTCCACAACTTGCATGCATAACATAATCATAATCTTCACAACTTCAGACCGCAAATGCTATTTGCCTTTGAACCATTGCCAGCGTCCTGTCTCAGCTCTTCGGATTTTGACAGTCAATTCGTTTCTGTTCGGGATTTGCTTCTAGTAACGATCGGACTACGCTTCAACTGCTTGAATCAACTACGATCGTCCTCTGGCCGTCCTGGGACCGCCGGTACGTCCGGAAAGCCAAGAAACTCTTCTTCGGAATCACTGCTTTCCCTCGGCCTTTTGACACGCTGTATAGGAATCCTCATTCGCGATCCCGTTGGCCTCTTCTCCATTAGCTTCAACTGCGACCGATGTGCATTCAAGGTGTTCCTTACAGTCGATGACCATGCGTATATCATCGTCCTTTTTCAATACAATGATCACCGGCGACGCCCACTCGCTAACTTGGATCGGGGTGATCACGTTCTGCCGCTCTAAAGAGTCCAAATGCTCCAAAACTTTTTCTCTAAGTTTAAACGGGACCTCGTATGCTTTCCTAAAGATTGGTTGAGCATCTTTTAAAACTAAATCTGCTTCGTGTCCCATAGTGTTAAGGTTGTTGATCTCCGGTTGTAGCGAATTGATGCTCTTGACGCCCACAAAAGCGTTTCTCCAATGTGGGAAAAACACGTCGAGCCAGTTTCTACCCAAAAGTGGCATGAAGTTGTTTGAACAATCCAGAATGATCAAACTGACATGTTTCTCAATGTTGTTAATGCTAACGACAACCTGTGATTTTCCGTGTATTTTCAATCTCTGACCATTTACTACAACTAATCGACTAGCACAATCCACGACTTCAACACTTTCAAAATATTTTTTGTGAGTGGCCAAGCTTATTACGGATACTGCTGCCCCGCAATCAACCTCCATGCTGAAAATCTTGCCTTCTACCACAACCTCTACTACGCAAGGTCCACCATCTCTAATCCCCGATTTGATCATCATACATGCAAAGTCATTATCCGAGTCCTCTGGTTCACGAATGCTCAAACGCTTGAAGTCATAGCTTTCATCTTTCTCTGGATCCCGCTCCTGAACAGAGTTAACTTCCTCTTCTTGAACAAAATTAACCGTTCTACGATTTTTTAACTTAAAACAGTTACGTTTAACGTGACCGCGTTTTTTGCAAAAGTTACAAATGATATTGGCATGCATGTCTTCATTTTCAGGCCTACGACGCTGCTGCTGTTGATAAGATGAACGATAATTACTGTTATCTAAGCGGTACTGGCTCCTGTAATGGCTTCTGCCCATTTGATGCTCCCGACCCGGAGAACGACTACGGTTACTATCTACGCTGTAGCTACGGTTTCCATTTCCAAACCTACGTGTCTGTTGCCTTCCGTTTCTACCCGAATTCCATCGTTGCTCATCATTATTGTTACCCAAACGATATTTAACCGAATTTATGCTTCTAGCTTCTTCTTCCCCGCTTAAAGTTTTAGCCCTCAATTTCGCCAACTCAGTTCTAATAACGATTTGTTCCACTTCATCTACTGTCATTTCATCTTTCATGAGTAATTTTTGTTTTAATTCCTGATCCCTCAAACCGAATATTATAGCATCTTTGATCGCCTCGTCTTTATGAGCACCGAAACCACATTGAGCCGCAATTAGTTTGATCCCTAGCACGTAATTCTCGGCTGGTTCGTCAACGCCCTGCTTTCTCATATGCAGCCTATGCCTATGCATCATATTTGGCTCGATCTTGTCAAACCGATTTTTAAGTTTTTCAATCATATCAGCGTAATCAATATCTTTAACATTCATTCCAGGATAAATAAATTTAACCTCTTCAAAAATCACAGGTCCACTCATAGTTATAAAAAGACTTTTCTTCATATTGTCTGCCACATTGTTTAATTGATAGAGTATGTCCATACGCTCTGTTGCCGAATCCACGCCAGCGCGCCTCTACAAGTTTGATATCTCTACACGAACCATTCATCGTACCCATTGTCGGCAGATATGACACGAACTGTCATAGCGGTGAGTTGGCAGATGTATAGACAGATGTAATGATAGGAGGAAGAGAAAGTGCATCTATGTGCAACCAGGTGTTGAATTCTAGATTATTGATAATGCACTAATTTTGGAACAATTTGAACTAGAATATTTGTGAACTAGTGTGTATACCAGAAGGTATTTTGTAATGCTTATATTGAAGTGAATTGTTATCTAACATGCTCTGAAATTTAACAGGAATTCGTAGTCCTTAATATCTCCGTACGCTTAACCTAAATTACTAGTGAACACTTACAAGCTAAAGGGTAAATAACTAAATCAACGAAATACTTAATGACATGCAATTATCTAAATCTAGCCTAATTATAGTACGGATTGTAAGTACGAATCGATAGTACGGATTGAACGAACAAAATCGCTCGCTCACACATAAACAGCAAGCGATTTGCAGCAGGCAACAACGTTAGACCGGCTCAAGAAGACAGACAGATATACTGGACTTGGCATAGCAAGGAGACTAAACGTAAGTTAGACGTATAGACTAAGGATTATCTGTGACTATCTAATGTTGGTTCTGATGAGTGACAATAACTAAGACAAACATCATGCATTTCAGGAAAATAATAATCCCCCTACCAGTAATCATAAACGACTGTCTTTTACTTCGGGATTATTATTTCGGAAAATTTTTCTCTGTTGGCAATTTTCCAACAAATTATTATTTTCGTTTATACGAAGTCGCAAAATAGCCGGTCATGTCGCGTCGAACTCTACGGTCGGGTAAGGTGGTTGGTGAGACTGCTAGTGAAAATCTTAGTGCAAATGGTGGCGTGCAAGTGGTGGTCACGGCTGATCCGGAAGAGTCGCATCCCGGACAAACATGCCAAGTGTGCCGTGTGCTGGATACAGTTGATATGGTGCAGTGCGACGTGTGTTCCAAGTGGCATCACTTCCGGTGCGTAGGAGTCACGCAGCAAATAGAACATTTTCCATGGAGTTGTGCCAAATGCGAATCAGCGAAAGGAGTTCAGGAAATCGGTTCTACTGCAGCTCTTCTTCAAGGAAGCGGTGGTCCATTAGGACAGTCGTTCAAATCTCACGCGAACAGACTGTCAGTGCAGTCAGATCAGCTCCAACATCAACAACGAGCCCAGCAACAGCATCAGCAGAGTCCCGATGTAGCAGCTTGTCAGCTAGCCTTCTCGCGTGCAGCGGATGAGTCAAACCAACCCAAGGGAGAAGATCAAGCTCCGTTCGTCTCTTCGCTTCAGTGGGTTGTGTCCCCTTCGCAACACAGATCCAAAGCCTCATCGGAGTCTTCGAGTCGGTCATCACAAGCCCTCGCTAGGCTAAAACTTCAAATGCTGGAAGAGATTAGGGACGTCGAGCGGCGTGAAGCAGAGCGCCAACGAGCAATCGCAGCGGAGGAAGCAAACAAGGAAAAGGCATTCCTGGAGCAGAAGTATCATCTATTGGAGCAGGCCATGAGCGAAAACGGCTCCTCTAAAAGCGATTCTATGACCAGAACGCAGAACTGGATCGCAGCTACAAATACGCATCGCAATAGGCAGATAGTAGCTCAAAACGACATCCAAACCAACTCGAACGTGCGAGCTGGTGAGATGCAAGTTTGGAATCCACCAGCTACGCGGATTAGTAGGTGTCGTTCGTCGCTATCAGAACCAAATCCTCCGGATCCATTTCCAGCGCCGGAGTCCATGCTGAGTTGCCCCGTAGATCCACCAGCGCTGAACGTCGGAATGCAGCGGTTAGCTATAGGGTCGCAGAATCAAATCCCCCCGCCGATGCAGTCGCGACCGATTCCACCGCCTTCGCGTCGGGTTTCTATGGCACAGTTACCTTATTCTGGTGACCGTGGAGCAGCTGCACCGGACCATTCCAAAAACATGGAAGCAGATCCATCACGACGGTTCTCACATAACATGTCGGTTCCGGAGTACCAGAGGTTCGCCCCTCACTCGAGTCAATCAGCAGTCCATCAGCAGCACCATCCTCAGTCATCTACCATGCGTGAAAACCGCCTCTACGAACAAGAGGAGGAAGAATCTGACCCATACCCAATAACTCGAAGGCAGCTGGCTGCCCGACAAGCCATCTCGAAGGATCTTCCAACGTTTTCTGGAGATCCAGAAGATTGGCCTATGTTTCTAGCCACCTTCAACAGTACCACCGCCCTCTGTGGTTTTACCAATGATGAAAACATCGCCCGCTTGCAGCGAAGCTTGAAAGGTCGAGCATATGAAGCGGTCAAAAGTCGGCTACTGCATCCATCCAACGTCATTGGAATAATGTCAACCCTCAAGATGCTGTTCGGGCAACCGGAAGTAATAATTCATTCAATGATGGCAAAGATCAACTCCTTTCCGGCACTGAAAGAGGACAAATTAGAGATGATTGTGGACTTCGCCGTCAGTGTTCAAAACTTCTGTGCAACCGTGGACGCGTGTGGATTGGAAGAATATTTCTACAACATGACCTTCCTCCACCAACTCGTGAACAAATTGCCACCATCGATCAAGCTGAATTGGGCGCAGTACCGATTATCGCTACCGACGGTCAACTTGTCGTCTTTCAGCAGCTGGCTCTACTCTCTAGCTGAAGCTGCTAGTGCCGTTACCATCCCGAACACCATTTTCGAGTTTCATCCCGCACGTAACGACTCGCGTGCGGCCAAGAAGACCAACTCATTCGTAAACGCTCATTCCGAGGAAGCCTCGTCAGGTCAGCACTCCGCAGCACCTTCAAGCTCGAAAGAAGGAAGCTGCTTAATATGCAAAGGAAGCTGCAATGCGATCACCAAATGTGATCGTTTCCTGGGATTCTCTCGCGATTCTCGCTGGGCGACTGTACGGGATCTAGGCCTCTGCCGCCGATGTCTACGCCAACATAAGGGAGGATGCCAAGCAAAACTTTGTGGGAAGAATGGCTGTGAGTTGAAGCATCACGAGTTGCTGCACAATGATCAGAGGAGCGCACCGCTACCGTCAAACGCTTTTCCATGTGTTTCGAGCAAACCATCGTCGATTCAGCGTACAGAAACCACGTCAGACACAGTGCCAAATTCTACTGAGCACGGGTGCCATGTTCACCAGGTCACTTCCAGTCATGTGTTGTTCCGCTATATACCCGTAGTGCTCCACGGAAAGCACCAATCAATCGAGACATTCGCCTTTCTGGATGACGGATCCGAGCTCACTTTGCTTGACGAGGAACTTGCGGATGCACTGCAACTGGAGGGCGAAGAAACACCATTATGCTTGTTGTGGACTGGAGGAGCGAAGCGACGAGAAGCTGATTCAAAAAGCGTTCAGCTGGAGGTCGCTGCAAGGCACAACAGTTCCAAAAAGTACACCATGCATGGGGTACGCACAGTTGCTCAACTACTTCTTCCATCACAGACACTCAACTTCGAAGAGATGTCTGAGTTATATCCGCATCTTAAGGGCCTGCCGATTTGTTCATATCAAGATGTTCGGCCACGTATACTCATCGGGATGAAGGATCAGCACCTCAGCCTTGTTCAGAAGAGCCGTGAGGGAGCGATACACGAGCCGATCGCTGTAAAAACTCGACTAGGATGGACGGTTTGTGGAGAAGGAAATCGCGACACCGGTGCCAACCTTGACCACTCGGTATTTCATATCTGTGAATGCAACTCTGTTGCGGACGCAAGCCTGCATCAACTGATGAAAGAATACTTCGCGATAGACAGTGTAGGAATTGCTCATCCGAAGAACCAACTTCTCTCGATCGAAGAAGAGCAAGCGCAGAGTCTGCTCGAGACACGCACAGTGCTGAAGGGAAACCGCTACGAAACTGGACTATTGTGGCGATACGATAATGTTCGATTGCCGGACAGTTTTCCGATGGCCTATCGACGACTCCAGTGTCTCAAAAAGAGAATGGACAAAGACCCTCAACTAGAGGTAGCACTAAACAAAAAGATCACCGACTTTGTCGAAAGCGGATATGCCAGGAAACTCACCGATGACGAACTCTCCCAAAGTTTCCCTCGTAAATGGTACTTGCCGGTATTTCCCGTGACAAATGTCAACAAGCCAGGGAAGATTCGAATGGTGTGGGACGCTGCAGCGGTCGCCCACGGAGTGTCTTTAAATTCCGTGCTACTTAAAGGACCTGATCAACTATGCGAGCTCTTCACTATATTGGTTCAATTCCGAGAGGGACAGGTTGCCTTAACTGGAGACGTGCGTGAAATGTTTCTGCAAGTACTAATGCGCCAGGAAGACCAGCAATGTCAGCGGTTCCTCTGGTATGACAAAGATGGGACACTCTCTGTCTACGTGATGCAGGTTATGACATTCGGAGCATGCTGCTCCCCTAGTAGCGCTCAATATGTTAAAAACCTGAACGCCGAGCGATTCAGAGCAGATTATCCAGAGGCAGTCGAAGTGATCCACAAGCGCCACTACGTTGATGACATGTTGGTGAGTGTGGCAACAGAAGAAGAAGCGATCAAACTCGCACAGCAAGTGAGGAAGGTACATGCAGAAGGCGGATTTGAAATCCGTAATTGGATCAGCAACTCCAAACGCGTCACCGGTGCCTTAGAGGAAAATCACGCAGAACAAAAGAACCTTGACCTGTCGCCAGAACTAGCCACAGAGAAGGTGCTCGGTATGTGGTGGTGTACCGATTCAGATACCTTTACATACAAGGTTGGTTGGAATCGTTATGGTCGAGCACTGCTAGAAGGCCAGCATCGTCCAACTAAACGACAGATGCTACGTGTCCTCATGTCGGTATTCGATCCGCTTGGGCTAATTGCTCAGTTTCTGATGTATTTGAAGGTCCTACTCCAAGACGTGTGGCGCTCCGGCATCGGCTGGGATGATCAAGTTGACGAAATACTATTTGAACGGTGGCAAACTTGGCTCCAAATTCTTCCGCAAATTGAACAAACCAGTATTCCTCGTTGCTACTCTAGTGAACGATATGCCAACTGTGGAGACGTGCAGCTGCACACCTTCGTGGATGCTAGTGAGAATGGTATCGCGGCTGCCTGCTACCTGCGCTTCAACCATGATAACGCCGTGGAATGCAGTATAGTCGCCGCAAAAACCCGAGTCGCGCCGTTGAAGTTTTTATCCATACCCCGACTAGAACTTCAAGCAGCTTTGATTGGAGCCCGTCTCGCTCGAACAGTCTCCGACGCCCTCACTGTTGAAATTTCCCGCCGGGAATTTTGGTCCGACTCCCAAGATGTCCTGTGTTGGATAAAATCTGATCACCGCCGCTACTCGTCATTTGTAGCATTTCGGATTAGTGAGATCCTAGAGTTGACGGAGATTGCTGATTGGAGGTACGTTCCCACTGACTTGAACGTTGCGGATGATGGAACGAAATGGAAAGTACTTCCAGATCTTAAGCCTGGAGCAAGATGGTTCAACGGTCCACAATTTCTTTACCTCCCAGAAGATCAGTGGCCTCGCACTTTGAAAAAATCAAACACTACCAACTTGGAACTCCGTCCCAGTGTAATGGTGCACTGCATCGCACCCGAATCCATAGTACGAGTAATCGATTTTTCGAGTTGGAGTCGACTAGTTCGAGTAATTGCATTTGTTTACCGATTCTTCAACAACTGCAGGCGCAAACATCTGGAAGAATGTATCAGCGGTCCTCTTTCCAGCCAAGAAATGAATTACGCTGAAACATACCTGCTACGCCAGACGCAGCTGGAAGCCTATCCAGATGAAGTCGCTCTTCTCCAACTATCGCAAACTGAACCGAAGCTATCCAGAACACCATTGCCTAAGACCAGCCCACTACACCAAAAATCACCGTGGCTGGACCAGAATGGAATTCTGCGGATGCGAGGCCGCATCGCCAGCTGCGACTATGCTACCGAAGACGCTAAACATCCTGTTATCCTTCCCCGTGACCACCCTACCACCAAATTGATCATAGCACATTTCCACCAAAAATTCCACCACCAAAACCATGAGACCGTAATCAACGAAATTCGACAAAAGTACAGTGTTCCGAAGCTTCGGACTGCTTTCGCCAATGTTCGAAAGAGCTGCCAACGCTGCAAGAATCACCGTGCCAATCCAAGAGTTCCAATAATGGCCGATCTACCAGCAGCCCGACTTGATGCTTTCGCGCGCCCCTTTACTCACGTTGGGATAGATTTCTTCGGACCATACGAGATCGTCATTGGCCGTAGGGCAGAAAAGCGTTGGGGTATGCTGGCTACCTGCCTCACGACCCGTGCAATCCACATTGAAGTCGCCCACTCTCTCAGCACTGATTCGTGTGTTATGGCACTGCGAAACCTTATTTCGAGAAGAGGGAAACCAAGAACTATCCATAGCGATCGAGGGACGAATTTCGTTGGAGCGAACCGAGAGTTGACCGAAGCGAAGTACTCCGTCGACCAAGCAGAACTCATGAAAGAATTCGTGGACGCAGACACCAGCTGGCATTTTCTTCCCCCTTCGTCACCACACATGGGTGGCAGTTGGGAACGCCTAATCGGCAGCGTCAAGAGAAACCTTATGGCAATTTTACCAACGAGAAGATTGTCAGATGAAGTTCTACGAAACATGCTCACCGAAGTAGAGAACACCGTCAACTCCCGACCATTGACCCACGTTCCCGTAGATGATGAGTCCGCTCCTGCCCTAACGCCCAACCACTTTTTGATTGGGTCATCTAATGGAGTGAAACCGCTCTGCACTATCGATGACAGTGGCGAAGCATTACGACAGTGCTGGCGGCTATCTCAAGTCCAGGCCAATCGGTTTTGGAAGCGATGGATCAACGATTATCTCCCTGAAATAACTCGCCGCACAAAGTGGTTCACCGATACCAAACCAATACAGGACAATGACGTGGTAGTGATTGTGGACTCTAAACTACCCCGGAACTGTTGGCCAAAGGGTCGAATAATCTGTACACATCCTGGACGAGATGGACAACCCAGATCTGCGACAGTGCGGACATCGACTGGTATTTATGAACGTCCGGTAGCCAAATTAGCCGTGCTAGACGTTCGGCGCGTGACGAAGTAAGCTGACCAAGAGGCCATCGTACCTGGGGGGACTGTTGCCGAATCCACGCCAGCGCGCCTCTACAAGTTTGATATCTCTACACGAACCATTCATCGTACCCATTGTCGGCAGATATGACACGAACTGTCATAGCGGTGAGTTGGCAGATGTATAGACAGATGTAATGATAGGAGGAAGAGAAAGTGCATCTATGTGCAACCAGGTGTTGAATTCTAGATTATTGATAATGCACTAATTTTGGAACAATTTGAACTAGAATATTTGTGAACTAGTGTGTATACCAGAAGGTATTTTGTAATGCTTATATTGAAGTGAATTGTTATCTAACATGCTCTGAAATTTAACAGGAATTCGTAGTCCTTAATATCTCCGTACGCTTAACCTAAATTACTAGTGAACACTTACAAGCTAAAGGGTAAATAACTAAATCAACGAAATACTTAATGACATGCAATTATCTAAATCTAGCCTAATTATAGTACGGATTGTAAGTACGAATCGATAGTACGGATTGAACGAACAAAATCGCTCGCTCACACATAAACAGCAAGCGATTTGCAGCAGGCAACAACGTTAGACCGGCTCAAGAAGACAGACAGATATACTGGACTTGGCATAGCAAGGAGACTAAACGTAAGTTAGACGTATAGACTAAGGATTATCTGTGACTATCTAATGTTGGTTCTGATGAGTGACAATAACTAAGACAAACATCATGCATTTCAGGAAAATAATAATCCCCCTACCAGTAATCATAAACGACTGTCTTTTACTTCGGGATTATTATTTCGGAAAATTTTTCTCTGTTGGCAATTTTCCAACACGCTCCATATATTGCGCAAAACTAGACCCTCGAACAAAATGGTCGACAGTACCGATCAAAGAAGACATGATGGCTTAGGAAATGACAAACAATAGAAACTGAAACAATAGGAAATATAATGAACAATAGAACGACTTACGTGACCTTTTCCTTACGGTGCTGATCCAGTACTTCCGATATGGTGCTCTGCTGATGTTGAATCTGCTCCAGGCGTAACTTCAAAAACCGGTGCTAACCCTTTCTTGATCTAACACACCCGATTGCTCACTGTTCTCTTTCACTGGTGCTTACTGTCACACAATTGGCTTTTACACGCTCTTCTATTGTTTCCTCTTTGCTCACGAACACATGCAATTGTTACTCACTATCCGCTACAAATTTTCTTCGCGTTGCACTATATAGTTAAAACCACCGTTATTATAATGCTATTGCTGGCCCGGTTATTGCTGCTGCCTCACAATGTCGCTTCTTAAATATCAGTTTATTTCGCCCTCACACGTGTTTTATAAACTGCCGATTTTCTTTTCAAAGTCCTGTTTTTATTTGTTCGCACTGATTCGATGAAAAGAACTGATTCCAACACCTCTTCAAACAATTAATCGCTGCGTACAAAATTAACAGTGAATAATTGTTCATGGGACACAAGCCTCAGTTCTATTGTTCACACACGGTCAATTGTTCCGAATATTGCCGCTATGAAATTTAAACTACTCTATACTGAGAATACTAACAAATCTCAGTTTTCCAAGTAGCACGATTCACTTAAAAAAAAAAGTTTTTCCTCGTCGAAACTGAAAAAATATAACTTTAGGGTTTTCTTCGGATAAAAGGGGTTCACCTAAAACACTTGTTCACTCCTTGACGACCTGAACTAAAAGAGGTCGATTGCTTCTTTATTGCCCATCATTACACTTCTGCTATAAATGGTTTATTCAGATTGCGCACTACTACACAGAACGTTAACATCGAATTATGGCTACGAAAACGGGTGCCTCCCTTTAGCTATACACATCAGTTTGTTTAGGCGGTGTGAGTAGGTCTGTATGTACTTCGCACGTGCATTGCGTACGGCTTCACCATTGAGGTTACTTGGGTAGTGTAGGATAATTGGGTTTGGGACTGAGGGGGTCGTCATTGATTCTGCCGACACCATTGAGTGCTCATTGTTGGCGGTTGTGTTGGTGACGATTTCTTCAGTTTTATAATCTCATTTATACCACGCACATACTTTGGGAAGACGGACTGCTTTGTAATGCAAGAGAGGGATTTAAACTCTGCGTTACGGGTTGGGTGAGGTCATGCAGATCGAAGCAACCCAGGTGACCGTGCGGCTCGGGTCGTGATGGATGCATGAGTACGGTGTGTGTGGGGTGCGCTGCCCTGTGGGCAGTGTTGAGAATACTCACTTGCAAGAGCGATACTCACTTGCTTCTATCTCAGTCCAGAAGCATGCTATCAAAAAATGATATTTGTTCCTTCCATTTAGAATGTAGTTTAATCTAAAAGTTTGCCGAATAAAGTAAAGGTCGCAAACGCATACCAAAGTTGTGAGAGAGCTGTGAGTACGAGATGAGTAAAATTCGTGTAATTTATACTCACCTTGTGCTCACAGCTCTCTCACTGTTTTGGTATGCGTCTGCGACCTTTACTTTATTCGGCAAACTTTTAGATTAAACTACATTCTAAATGGAAGGAACAAATATCATTTTTTGATAGCATGCTTCTGGACTGAGATAGAAGCAAGTGAGTATAATTTTTCGCAAGTGAGTATTCGCAACACTGCCTGTGGGTGCCGTTGAGTCCGGGTTGGAGTGAAAAGAAATCCTTCTCTACCCTAGGTCGGTTTCGGCTGTACGGGCGGGGTAGTGTTTGTCTTATTTGTGCCGTGTTGTACGTGATTTGCGGCCCGAGCTGCGTGGCTACTTGGGATTGTGCTTTGTAATCTATATTTTTGTTTTAAGGTGAAGCTATGGCTGGGCTGTGCCTCGGATGTGTTGAACGCAGGTCGGGAGAGCTGGTGATGGTTTGTGCTGGGGGGTTTGCTCGATTGGTTATTCACTGGTGGTGGTCAGTCGATTGACTTGTCGGCGCTGCCTGTTATTTGGTTCTTGGGGTTTGTGCTCTCGAGGTTCGGGCGTTGCTTCGTTGTATCTTCGCTTTAATACTAATATTCCTTGTTTCATTTAACTGATTGTTATGTACAGGCGCTTAACTCATTCTATTTCATAGATTGCCAGATTTAAGGGTAATGATTCAATAGAGTGTTAGCACAATCAGAGTGGATTAGAACGAGTTGGCCCCTACAATACACCAACACTGACACACACACTACAATACTTACACGCACACATGCACCTACAACTAGCTGTAAAAGATCAGTGGGCGGGACAATGGTGCCTACCCAACAGCTGTAGATGGGGTGTTTGGCTTAGCTACATGACTTGGCCCGGCAAGCCCATAAACATCAATTGGTAGACGTATTGCCTTGTGAAAAGACAACGCAGATGGGCAAATGACAGGGAATGCGTTGATAATGCAGAATAGCAGAAATAATAGTATAGCGCATTTAGTTCACCACTGGACTATCGCACTAGTTTTCACGAGTGCGAAAACGCTAATAAAAGTGCGCGATTGCATCAAATCAACTCGGTATCTTCAGAGCACTTGTTCACCATAGATTGAAGAAATAGTGCACCGAAGACATCAACCTGATTTGATGCAATCGCGCACTTTTATTTACGTTTTCGCACTTATGAAGTCGCAGTTCGCAGTCCAGTGGTGAACTAAATGCGGTATATTATTGCATAATCTGCTGCGATCCGTGAAGCTCCTGAAATCTCAAATGTCATTTAGTGACACTATAGGGATATCCCAGATCAGCCAAACTACCTTGAAGTTCAGAACTTCAGGTCTACACTCGTAACAGTAGCCATATCTGCTATACTGATTAACGTTGCATATTGAACCGCAGTTACTGAACCAAACTGAAGTCTACTATATATTATTATTAACCTTTGGTACGTTAAGGGTCGTCCAAACTGCCCTGAAGTTTAGCTCTTGTCAGTAACAATGAATTGTAACATTACACATCCAAATGTAATCTGTAATCTCCCTGGCATTTCATGAGTCAAGATAATTTTGACGAGTTATTTCAAATCATCCACCAGCAGAGAAATTTAGAGGCGCATTATGGCAGGAAATCTAGCTTACTTTGGACTTCGAATTCTACGATCGAAAATAGTTCGCCGTCACACCGAAGTTGACTATCTACAAAACGCTGATTAGATCGGTAGATTATACAACATAACTCTATATAGCCAAAATAGAAACTGCAATTATTGCTGTAGAGGCTAGATTTTTAACTTCATAATAATTTGGATGATCTCAGCTGATCTGATGATGTCCATTGATCATTTAGAAGATTTGCTGAACATGATATATTACATATTGCATAGCTTTGTATAATAAAAAAGTTACCGTTACACCCGTAGACTTTAGGATCTAAGCTCAAGAACAGTTTGGAAGACCTAGGAGAACCCGACTGATCTGGTTCTGTCTTTTGAACTTTCAGAAGACTTACTGGACATAATAGAATACAAACAGTAGCTTTGTATAATGAAAGAAATGACCGCTACACTTGTATATTTTAAGATCTATACTGCCCCTCTTCGCATGTCAGTCCCATGTTGTTTTTCAAAGTGCCTACGTTTTGCACTATAACTCCGAATGTTTTCCAAAAAGTGTTTTCATGTGGTGCATACACTTTTCGTGGCACATTGAGCTGTGAAATGAGGCGAGAAAAATATCAAATTTATTTTACATGGGCTCGTGAGAGACAAAAATATGATTCGCATTAGAAACAACATGGGACTGACATGCCAAAAGGGGCAGTATACGCAAGATACTGAAGATACTGGATGACCTAGGATGTCAAGAAAAAAGTATTCTGCACCATATTCTACCCTTTTTATGCTGTTGAGCACTAAAACCACTAGAGAAAACTCTATAATAACGCTTAAAAAAATCCGTCTTCAAAGGTTTAAGCTATTATTGCTCAATAATATATATTAATTTTATTGCAGGTACCATAATAACGTTTATGTTGAATAATTGGAAGTTTTCTTTGATTTACGGCTTCATATCTCATCCCTTTAACTTTTTAGTAGATTTTTGATTTCCCTCACGATTGTCTCGTCACATACCAGCAGTCCTTCGCCATCAGCTGCATTTCCTCCCATCGAAATAGAGCCTCCTTTGGGGCCCTTTCTCAGCGAGCGAGCTGAAGCATGAACTGCTCGGCATCCAGTCTTTTGAACTATCTCTTGTACGTTCCTCGGAGAAACACCCGACCCAGGCATTACCGTTAGTTGCATACGTTCGCTCTGAAATAGAAGTTTATTGATTGAGATATCAAAATTAGTGCTATTCGCCAGCAAGACGGACTTACCTCTGACACAAATTTGACCATTTCCGTGAGATTCTGGATTCCTTCCAAGGCCGTTCTCTCCAGTCCACTGCTCAGTAGCGTCGTGAACCCCAACGATCCCGCCAACTCCAAGTTTTCCACCATCTTACTCCGGTCCGTACAGTCAAACGCCCTGTGAAATGTGACCGGCTTTTTGTGCTTCGACGCTTCCGCCACCACCAACCCGCAGTGCTCCCGGTGCACATTCCCGGCCTCATCCAGCGCTCCAAACACGAATCCATCGGCTCCATTCTGCGCCAGCAGTTCCAAATCGTGTAGCATAATCCGCAGCTCGGGTTCACTGTAGCAGAAGTCGCTTCCTCGGCGACATCGCACCATAGCGTATAGCTTTACCTCCCGTTGTTGGGCGACATTCTCCAGGGTGAATCTACGTATCTCGCGAAGCAATCCCACGGATGGTGTTAGGCCACCTTCGCTCAGCGCGGCGCACAGTTCCAGGCGGTCTGCTCCACCGCGGATCGCTGCCACGGCCGAATCGAACGAATCGATGCAGATTTCCAGCAGTGGCGAGGACATGGTCGGGCAGTAATTTTAAAGTTTATTATGAAAATCCGGGTGAAAATAAAGCAAGCATAGGTGTATGCTATATATGCAAGTAGATGTGCATTCTGTAAGCTATGCCATCGGCTATGAAAACAAAAAGTTGATAAGAGTGTGTCGGGTATATCGTCGCTTCAGTAACATATTGTTCTATGCGTCCTATTTTGTCTGGAAGAAAGGATTATTTTACTTTTAATATTTAACGAATTTTATCTACAAGTACAGGGGATAGACAAAATGATCGGGACAGGCAAAAATTTCACTTTTCAAAAAGTGGTAAAAGAACTGTTATTTTTTGAAAAATGCATCAAAAAATCTTAAATTTTTACTGGAAGTTGATCAACTAGTTGTGTATCCATGGTCAAAATTTGGGAAAGATCGGGCTATTCTACATGAAGTTAGAAAAATTCTAGAAAAAGTCAATACTATCCGATAGTCAACTTTGAACTGTTATATCTCCGGATTCAATGAACCGAATGCAATGAAATTTTGAGCGTTTATAACTCATATAATAAGCTTTGAAAAGAGTTTGACTAAACTTGAAATTATTAATAAGAAAAAAAGTAACAGCGATTTCATTTATTTTATGATTTTTTAGTAAATTGGTCTAATTTTCATATAATTCCCATTACTTTTTCAATTTATTGCCGATTATTTTGTTTCTTCCTGTCAAAACATAATCATATGAATGTCAATTAAAGGGAATTTAAATAAACTATAATTACCATCTCGAATTTTGAAGCGATGTTGAAAATTTCAATAATTTGATGTTATATCAGAAAAATATTCTCAACGCTATAGTTTTCTTCCGTGTTAACAATTTTAGGTTATGTCAAAAGTTTTTGAAAGCTTATTATATAAGTCTTAAACGCTCAAAATTTCATTGCATTTGGTTCTTTGAACCCGGAGATATAACAGTTCAAAGTTGCCTATCGGATAATTATGATTTTTCTTAGAATCTTTATAACTTCATGTAGAATATTCCGATCTTTCCCAAATTTTGACCACTGATACACAACTAGTTGAGAAACTTCCAGTGAAAAATATAGATTTTTTGATGCACTTTTCAAAAAGTTGCAGCTCTTTTACCATTTTTTGAGAAGTGAAAATTTTGCCTGTCCCGATCATTTTGTCTATCCCCTGTATGTCCCATGCAGTAGGAATGGGACCATTTGAAGTTCGTGAGATATTTTCATCTTTTTGCACAGCGTTGTGCATATTTATGACATGAAACTCTATTTGAAAAGACAACAACTTTAGTTAATGGGAGAAGCACGTAGAAAAACAATGAAAGTTTCAAAAATGAAAGCTAGAAAATAGAATAATGAAGACTAGAAAATATTTCATCACGGAAAATTTCATACATTTTTGTATGGGAGGCATTTTAACTTAAAACAGCATGCATTGAAATTTAGTATGGAAAGTTTCAATAAAAAACTTATATAGGTGTCTTACCTTCTCGGTTAGACTAAGGTCTGGATGTCCTCTGCTGTACGTAAGAGTCGTCTCTTTTCGACGCGGTCAAAGGCTGTGCGTATCCAGTTCCGCACTCTTCTTGTACCGATCGGATTGCTCTTGAGGCCCATGTAATCATTTAATCGCCTCCTTCAAGTCCCGTCTTCTATCTGCGCTTTGTCGTAGATGGTCCTGCTTAAAGGCAGACTTGTTAGAATCCCAAAATGGCCGCCACAACATGGTCGACTTTGGTACCTACCCACGATTTCGAAAGCACAAATCTCTTCGTAAACAAAACCAGTGCATCTGATCTTCTTATTTTACGCTTATTACAAGTGAGCAAGAACAGAATAATAAAATGCACTGTTGTTTGAACCTTGCTCCTTGAGATTTGTACGTCTGAAGTTCGGTTAGATTGTGGCCACAATCCAATACTCCTGCAGTCCTTCGCCCAGAGCAATCAAACGATGCATCAACTCAGCCACACTCATCAAATGCTCTGCGAAGCGTTGAAAAACTACCACGAGCGAGGTTTACTAACGAACAAGATATACCTATTTATGTGTGGCGAAACTTTGGGCAAAACTTTATTGTTGTTTTTTTTCAGTACTTACCTTACTTACCGATCAGGCTAAGGCCTGGGTGGCCTCTGCTGTACATAGTAGCCATCTCCATTCCACTCGGTCCTTGTCTGTTTGTCTCCAGTTCCGCACTCTGCGTAGGGTCCGCTAATCATCCTCCACTTGGTCGACCCACCTAGCTCGCTGCGCACCACGTCTTCTTGTACCGGTCGGAAAACTCTCGAGAACCACTTTAGTCGGGTTGCTATCCGATTAGCCTCCCGATTTTCGCGGTGTGGACGATGGTTGGTTCTCTCAGCAGCTGATGCAGCTCGTGGTTCATTCGCATTCTCCACGTCCCGTCTTCCATCTGCACTCCGCCGTAGATGGTACGCAACACCTTCCGTTCGAAAACTCCAAGGGCGCGATGGTTTTCTGCACGTTGGGTCCATGTTTCGTGCCCATAGAGGACTACCCTAAACTGGGATGTAGTTGATCAGTGGGGTGAACCTGATCGATCACTCAATAACCCACGGATATCGACTTTCAAGGAAGTTACCATTCCATTTTAATGTTACGTCGTTAGATTGCGAATGGTTAAAATAGAATTGTTGCTTCCTTGAAAGTCGATATTCGTGGGTAATTGAGTGATCAGGTGCACCCCACTGATCAACTACACCCCAGTTTACGGTATCGGTCTAATCAGCGTTTTGAAGAAAGTTTACTTCGTGTGACGGCGAACTTTATTCGATCGTAGAGTTCTGCGGAGTCCAAAGTAAGCACGATTTCCTGGCACAATGTGTCTCTGAATTTCTCTGCTGATGTCGTTGTCGGCGGTCACCAGTGAGCCCAAGTACATTAATTCTTCAACCGCTGGAGCCCTTTGCCATGTACTTTGTCTTCGACACATTAATGACTAATCCGATTGAGATCGCAATAGGCTTTGCTCGTAAGTGGACGCGTTTTTTTTTCTGTCAGCATTTTTTTCTCGAATTGCATATTTCAAAACTCAAGTGCTAATAGTGGAAATTTGTGCAATTATTGACATTACATTTAAATACATGAAAAGGATTGTGGATTGTGTAAAGCGCGATAACACTAGGAGATTCCGAAATAGCAGGTTATTTATTTATGAGTTACGCAAAGCTCCTACAAGACTGTGATGATCTTCGGTGATTTGGACGATGATGGTAGTGAACCGATCGTGATTCAACCATTTGTATGCCGTATGGTTCGGTTCGGTTTATGGAGCGATCCGAGGTTTTCCATATCTGAATTTTCCTTATGAATCCGAGGGCGAGTATTGGAGGTTGAGCTACAGGAGCTTTTGAGAGGCGTTTTGGACCTTTTTGAGAGATGTAGTCGGTAGTGAACTCGGAAAGAGAGCTGAATGGATTTATCCGGTGAGTTTGTTTCTTGTTGCCCCCTTCCAGCCTGTGGACTCTATTTTCATTATATTGTGAGTATAAATCTTTTACTACTTCATCAAATTTGTATAGTTCGTCACCATGGGTGTCGACTAAATCAACCCGCAAATTTAATCGCAATCGTTGAATGTGCGCTTTGACGTTAAACCGATTAATTGTCTTCTACACTTACTTGATACTTGACACGAGTTGATGGACTACAACTCGTAGCGGTGAGTCTACGCCGAATGAAACATTCGCCACCACTGGTCTCGGTCCTGGGCCAATAACTTCCAGTCACCCTGAACGTTTAGAGCCCTGAGGTCCTCCTCAATAAGTTCGCTAATTACCACAAAAAGGTTTCTTGCAGTTGCGTACATCTGTTTAGGATGACAATTAAATTTCCGGGTTGATTTTTTCCGGAACGTAGGATACTTAACACGCACTGTAAAGTACTTCACCTCAAGTTTCGGTCCAAAGTCTTAAAGTATCGATATGTTTTTATAACACAAAATTTACCTACATTTTGTAAAGTCCACCACTTAAAGGGGCTGGCCACAGTAATTTGTTTGAAAATATGTCTCAATATTGATTGTTAGGCTGGTATATTTGCATATACATTTTTGTTTTTCCTTAATGTCAATACAGTATTGTTCCGATTTTATCACGCCCCTTTTCGAAAATGCTTCTAAATATGCTACAAAATCTACACGCATTTCTAATATTTTTAACGTTGCAAAACGTTCCTTCAACATTCATCTTAAAGAAGAGGGGAAACATTTGCTATCAAATGTAACAGAAAATAAATGAAAAATAAAGGACTGACGCACGGAGGCCGTGATATAATCGGAACATTACTGTATACATTTGAAATTATGGTAAAATTAGTATTTTATTATCATATTTATGTGCCTTAATTACATGTACTGTTAAATTCATATTGAACTCCTGACCATTCCTGTACCAAAATCAACACACTAAGATCAGCTCGGTATTTTTTCCATCTTTTTACTGAGTTCTCAACAGCAGATTTAACTCGGTACGCTCGGTTGTTTCTTTTGCGGATATTCTGTAAATGAGTTACCGAGCTCAGATAACAAACTGTCAAAAGTTACTGATTCACGGTAAATATCGTTACTGGTGAACGGTAAATACGATAACCGAGTGTACCGAGATAAATCTGCTATTGAAAACTCAGTAAAAAGATGGAAAAAATACTGAACTCAGTGAAAAAATTACTGAGCTGGAACATCTGAATCTTAGTGTGAAGACCAAAATCCTATTCCCTTTCTATTTCCGAGGGCGTCGGTGAGTCGCTGGCATCTCGGTAAATAGTTATCCCTTCCCTACTATCCCTTCCCATCCACATAACGTGTTTCTTATCGTTCCAGAGAGCGATCTTAAGCGCCATTGATCGCTCTATGGAACGATAAGAAACACGTTATGTGGATGGGAAGGGATAGTAGGGAAGTGATAACTATTTACCGAGATGCCAGCTTAGGCTTGTTAGCCAGGACACAGTGAAAATGCCTGTGCCCCATCCCGGAATCAAAAAGGCCCATGGAGTGACAAAATTTCTTAGCTATGTCACTTCCAACGTTGGTGTTCAAATATACTAAAACACCTTCACTCACTCCAACACATTTACATGATTTACTCAAATACACTTACACAATCTGAATCTTGTCGCATCACTCGCTTATAGTGGTTCCCAGATCACCCCATTCCAAATAATCAACTCCTTGGCGCCTATGGGAGTGTCGGTGAGTCGCTGTCCTCTTGTAAAGTAGGTGTCATATCATCACATCCTTTCCTATCCTCGTAACGGAGAAGATGGGCGTGGCCGGCAATGGAAGTTATCATGTCTTTTTTACTTCAACCTCTGATTGGATAGCTGTTTCTTCCCAAATAGCATTCCATAAGCAATTAGAATAGGAGTATTAAAGTTTTAACATGACAACTTTCAGTATGCAATCTACGAATTACTCCGTTACCACGCAACGCAACATTAATAACTAATCTGATCCGCCTGGCTTCACTCTTTAGTCGGATGTACGGTTCCGCCATCGTCTCAAATTTACGAGCAATAATATCAATATCATCAGCGAAACCAAGCAGCTGAACGGACTTCGTGAAAATCGTTCCACTCGTGTTTATCCCCGCTCTCCTAATTACACCCTCTAAAGCAATGTTGAACAGCAAGCACGAAAGACCATCACCTTGCCTTAGCCCTCTGCGAGATTCGAAGGGACTCGAGAGTGTCCCTGTTACTCGAACTACGCACATCTTTTGATCCATCGTCCTTTTGATCAATCGTATCCAGTTTATCCGGAAATCCGTATTCGTGCATAATCTGCCATAACTGTTGTCGATCGTTTGTATCATACGCCGATTTGAAATCGATGAACAAGTGATGTGTGGGCACGTTGCATTCGCGGCATTTCTGCAACACCTGGCGGATGGCGAACACCTGGTCCGTTGTAGCGCGTTCACCCATAAATCCAGCCTGATATTGCCCCACGAACTCTCTTGCAATCGGTGATAGACGGCGGCATAAAATTTGAGAGAGTACCTTGTAGGCAGCGCTCAGTAGTGTGATCGCGCGGTAGTTCCCGCAATCCAACTTGTCGCCCTTTTTGTAGATGGGACACACGATACCTTCCATCCATTCCTCCGGTAATACTTCCTCCTCCCAAATCTTGGTAATGACCCAGTGTAGTGCTCTCACCGGTGCTTCTCCACCGTATTTTAGTAGCTCGCTTGGTAATTGATCTGCTCCAGCGGCTTTGTTGTTTTTCAACCGGCCAACCTCCTCCTCAATCTCTTGAAGGTCAGGGGCCGGAAGTCTTTCGTCCTGTGCACATACTCCTAGATTTGTTACCACGCCACCTTCGGTACTTGCAACGTCGCCATTGAGGTGCTCATCGTAATGCTGCCGCCACCTCTCGACCACCTCACTCTCGCTCGTGAGAATATTCCCGTGATTATCTCGGCACATGTCGGCTTGTGGCACAAAGCCTCTGCGCGAGCGGTTAGCTTGTTACTAAATACCCGCTAGCGTACTGACTAAAGCCCAGTTTACGCCTGGAGTGGGACTAGGTACATCGGGAGAAAAAGCTCAACTGATCAAAACGTGCGAGAATACATTTTAATGCTCTATATTTCCTTACATGCGCCTCTTCTCTGAGCCCTATCTCTCCTATCTAACTGGCATTTGCTGCACTTTCTTACGACTATGCTATAATCTATTGGTTACGACTCACGGTTGCTGACGTACTGTCGCTACCTGCTCTAATCCTGGATGTGATGCTGTGCCCACTCGAGCTCCATGCAAGCGGGGCTCGCCACACCATTCGCTTCTTGAACGAAAACGGTGTTCGTTGCACGTAAATCGGGTCCGAGTCGGTTCAGCACTCCCGCAGCACGAATGAGATCGCGGTTCAACGAGGTCGCGCCCGTGTCGCCAACGGAGCCGTGTGCCGCGTGCCTTCCAGAAGATGCACACGGAATCCTCGCCGTCCAATGCTCGGTGTGCCAAACTTCTCGGTGTGTTCTAAGGGTAGAAACAAAAGCCCTACCATTCAGGCAATTAGAATTCTGCATGCGTTGGAGTTTGGTGGAAGCACTTACTTCTCGTTGAAGGCTTTTGCAGATGGACGATCCTCTACCCAAGGGTCGCCAGCAGCCCAGGCACTGTTCGGCGGCGCTGCGGTTCCGAACGGTTGCCGGAAATATCTGATGAACACGCAAGATGATATAATTTGCTCTGGTTGTTCAATATTTGTCAATAGTGTCTTACCTATGCGGTGTTGCTAGGTGCAAACTACTTCGGATCCGATGATGTCCAGATCAAACATGCGTTTAGGAATTACTTTCCAATCTGCGGTAGAGAGTCATCATGAGGTCAAAGGCATATTACCACACTGAAGTGAGTGAGTTACCTTTCGATCCGTTCCTTTCTCAAGTGTTGATCACGTGCTCAAGAGTTCGGCCGACGAGCGGGCTGCTGAACGAGATCAATGCTCCGTTAAATACGACGCCGCTGTCCAACTGTCAAGGAAGGATTTATGAATTAAGGTTAACACTGTCCGTCTCACGTAAAACGCTGATTTCTACCTTTTCTGGCTGATGCGGTCCACCCAGTTTGTCGACCGCCTACCGCTGCCGGGAATGCTCCCAATGCAAGAGAGGCACTTGGTGTCGTATTTGGATGGCTCAATCGCGCCGGTCCTCCTTGTACACCCAGGTACCGGGCTTCCGATTTTCCGTGTGATGATTGACCGACTGCAATTTTTAGGATGTTCAACAGCCCGAACTTGTCTGCTCAATCTGGCACGAGTTCTCTTTTGCAGCTTCTTTCGTTTTCACCTCGGGCGGAAGTGGTGTAGGATCGTTGGTTTGACGATAGGAAAACCGTTTGACAGCGACAGTTGTCTTGAAAAGCTTTCCCTATCTTGTGCTTCATGCCTGGCTGCGTTCTTGTTCGCTTACACTCTAATGATTTTCTAGTTTATGATTAGAGCACTACCCATTCAAGATCTAAATGTAACAAGCTTCTCGTAGAACTTTCGTGTGTCCTTAGCGCGGTACAGCTCTTCCATCGCTTCGCGATCTCGTTCTTCCTGCTGGCGCTTCTTCATCCGGAAGACTGAGTTCTGCCTGTTCCGCGCCTGTTTGTAACGTGCCTCATTCGCTCTCGTACGGTGTTGCAGCATTCTCGCCCATGCTGCATTCTTCTCGTTTTTCAACTGTTCACATTCGCCGTCGTACCAGTCGTTTCTGTGACTCGGAGTCGCGAAGCCTAGTGCTGTAGCCGAGGTACTACCTATGGCGGATCGGATGTCCCTCCAGCCATCTTCAAGTGTAGCTGCGCCAAGCTGCTCTTCCGTTGGTAGGGCCACTGCTAACTGCTGCGCGTAGTCTTGAGCCACGCAGCTGCTCGGTATTGAGCCGTGGCGTTCGGCTTCGACGCGTGGTAATAACCGTCAAAAGTTTTGAGCGCATGCATATAGCTATACGGACACGAGACATGGACCATGCTTGAAGAGGACCTGTGGTCAAAGCCGGAAGGATACGATGGGAAGGGCATGTTACAAGTATGCCGGGCAACAACCCTGCAAAGTTGGTGTTCGCGACAGATCCGGTTGGCACAAAAAGGCGTGGAGCGCAGAGAGCACGATAGGCGGACCAGGTGGAGCGCGAGTTGGCGAGCATTGAGCGTAACCGAGGATGGAGAACGACAGCCACGAACCGTGTATTATGGAGAAATTTTGTTGATTCAGTATTATCATGAATTTGATGTAGTACTAAATAAATGAATGAACAATCTGAGATAACCTACGATATTTAAATTAAAAAAAATCTGTCTAATCCTGCAGAATTTTTCTTAAGCGGAAGACATGCTTCCATAAAGGCGCAATATCTCATATAACATGGGACAATTATGCGTAGAACGGTAGCACATGGAACGAACGTGCCATTTTTCGAGCGCATCACCAAAACTCCCCATAACTTGCTTCCCAAAACTGCGACCCAACAACCAAAGAAGTAGAATAAACCGCCTATATCCGGTCCGTTGTTGGTCAGATTTTCTATTTCCATCGTGGATGTCCCATCGCCGCTACTTCTAAAACCCACCTCATTCATGCGATGCGTGTGTTTTGTATTTCTTCCACTTCCGAAGGTCTGCTATTGAGTGCGACGCGATGTTTATGTATATGGATTGATGGAGGATTATCGAATTTCATCTTTAATGTTTATCGTTCAGTTTGGAAGATTATGCATTGTCATCCGATCGTTTGTTTAATCAAACTGTGCCACCGTGAGAAGCGTTGCGCAGTCAGCAAGCCACAGACATTCCTTTGGATCCGTTGGGATATCATGTCAAAGTTATGATTGCAAAATATTTGCACTAATCAAGTTCGCAGAATAATGATATGAATGTGATACCTAGCTTATTTTTTCTTACGAGACTTTGATACTTGCATTTCAAAAGTCTCTGTGTGCCCTGCATTACGAAAACATTGCAATAAAAATATTACGATTATTAACTATTAACTATTTGCTTCAGAATAATATATGGGAGCTTAATAATAACACAGTTTCAAAACATTTATCTCACAAAAATGTTTTTGTACAAGTGCTCGTATTGCAAAAAAAAATCACAATAGAAACCACTCAACGTTGTCAGGGAGAAGGGATGCATTCTCAATGAGGGTTGTTAAACTTTTACGAGTGAGTGGATGAACGATGATCAATAAATCAACGATCCTCACCGTTTAAATGCGGTACGGCTTCAGAATGGTGGTTCCCATTCGATTCGCTAAAACCCCCGCATGGCCACATAGTGCTTGATTGACTGGAATTGATGGAAATATCTTTGCCAATTGAAACGTCTCTAGTAGACAAAAGCGTGAGTGTGTGATCGAATAGACTCTTAAACACTTGTTAATCACGCTACATACGATGGGCAAAGAACCTTTCCATTGATGTTTACAGATTTATAAGATAAGGTGTGTCGTACGCTTTTATCAATACATGCACGAGCCATAATGATTTCAGCTGAACCTGTTGAAAAGGAAACCGATTCGATTGATAATTTCTAGCAGCAAAAAATGGAACAATGTCTTCAATGGTTGACATGCGGGATCAGTTTCCATAATACCCAGATAATATTATGCCTAACTGATACCGAAGATATTGCGAGTCTTTGAGTAAAACGGTTGACGTTTTGCGAACCTTATCTTCCGATTGTCAACACGTGTTTTTCGAACAAGCACAACTCTAAATCCAGACTGAACCGGCTCATTTGACGAAAACACATTTCACAAAGGTTGCAAAATAGTTGCAACACGTGCTGCAGCACCGCAGACAGGTGCACGATACACCTATCTAACCTATTTACATCGAACGCGGCGTCTCGGTCTCGTCAGCTGCCAGTTGCGCTGTGATCAACTAGTTTGCTCATATTTTAGAATTTCAGCTGACGCGCCAAATGCCGCGTTGATTCATCATAATCAACATCCGCACAGCATTACCCGCCTTCTATCATCAAAATAGTGTGTATACTACAGATGCAGTTATTTTTAGCCAGGACCCGTCGGGACTCGGACGCACTCGTCAGCGCTCCATTGATATATTTACTCACCACTAACGGTATTTGTATAGACGAGTGCACCGATGAACTGAATTCATCGCGGTCCGAGAATTTTGACACTACAGCGGGGTCGCTTCCAATCAGAAGTGATAGATTTCCAATCAGAATTGAACAATTCTGATTGGGAACGACCCCGCTGTAGTGTCAAAATTCTCGGACCGCGATGAATTCAGTTCATCGGTGCACTCGTCTATTATCTATATTCATATTTATGCGTACATAAACAACGGGTTCACTTCAGCACACACCAGTGCTGCTTAGTTCATTAAATGAATTTTCATCAGTCGCTGTCAGAAATGAACGCTTCAACCTTGATTAGAGCAGTTGCATCGGATTGGCGAACGAGATTACTGTTATACAAAATTGCGATGAACAAGCAAGTAATTTTGAAGTTATTAAATCTACTGCAATTCATCGACGTTTTGTATTAGCGCTTTTCTCGCGTTACATTTGAAAAGAACCTATACCTAAAATGTGAACAAATCGATTTTGATACCATTCCATAGCATCCCCCAACTGTGCAAAGATCACCGCTCCAAAGGGTCAAATAACCATCATTCAATCATCAACAATTAAAGAGCAATTTTTTGCTCCAATTCACAAAGCCTCTAACGAAAATTATGTCACTGTCTCGCAAAAAACCCCACCTTCAAAACGGCCTATCCCTGCTTTTTTTCTCAATCATTCATAAGCCCGTGCTCCAAATGGGACAGTACCGTAATCCGGGGTCACAGACATCAGTGTCTGTTCAAATATTGCCAAAAAAATTCTGTTAAACCAGTACCCAGTGGATCTCCATGGAATAATGTGACAGAATTTTGTTCAACAAATTTAAGCTTTAAGTTAAACAACTCCAAATATCAAAATTTTGAAAATGCCACTTTGTTGCGAAATTGATCAGTATACAAGCATCGGTTGGAAAGGAAAATTTCCTTCACCGCTTAATTTTGCTCTTCTAAAACCGAATAACGCGTCTAAAATCTTACAACTAGTGAATTTATTACTTTAAATGCAAAATTAAATTTCGAAATTTCCCCTTAAACGCCTAAAGGTAGGCAATTTCATTTGAAATAAGTGATTTCTGTTAAAATAAATTACTATTTCTTCATAAAATTGACTTTTTATAACAATTCTATGTTCTGATTAGCCGCATAACATCCCAACCAAGGCTCCACAAAAATGTTAAAACAGAGAATTCACGGGAAGTCCTATTAGCAATTGATTGTTTAGCAGCAACGATTTCAGCTAAATGAGAAATACATAGCAAATTCTTTGGAAAAATAATGGAAAATTAACTTTTTTCTAGAAAAATAAAAGTCTACACTCATCTCTAGACATCTACGAATCAGATGCCGTAAAAAGTTTAAGATCATTACTATGCTTAAGAGTTCCTAGTATGGAATTATAATGTAGTACCTGAGTGATCAATTTCACCCCGCTGATCAATTTGACCCCGGTTTACGGTAACAGTAAAATTTTGTTTACATTGGTAGGCCTCGTTTAACCCTTTATAAGGCCGAGAAAACTAAACGAGATGTCAACGCATACTATTATGGAAATAGCTATATGCATGATTACATGTACAAAACCATTTTTGTTAAAAAGAAATACAGTAGACGTTCGCTCGGTGCAAACGGTTTAACTGCAATGCTTTTTAACTGCAAGTCCGGTAAGTGCAACAATTTTGCAGTTATCGCTCCGCCATCCGTCAAAATGGTGCGCCACGTTCGCCCAAACGAACAGATGGATGAAGTTCGCGTTCATTTTACGTCAGTTGATGGTTTTTTGACACTGTCAGGCATTGCAGTTATCGGATTTTCGTTCGCTAAGTGGAACGTAAACATGTTGCAGTTATCGAACGTCTACTGTACTCAAAAATTTAGGTGGCGATATAGTTGCCACTGCCCCCTTTTACCCCAGAAGCCCTGGTGGCAATATAGTTGCCACCAGGGGCGTACAATTTCGTTTCAATGATACACTTTCATGCAACATTTGAATGAGTCACTTCAACTGTTGCATACATTTTTCTAATCATTCGTTTCGTTTAAAAAAACTTTTCCACTCATCGTAGCACTCGGTAGTCTCCCACCCGGTCGCATTGCTTGTGCTTCACCCGGCATTGCATTAGTGTCTCACTGGTGCGCGCTAGTCTCTCAATGGTTACGGCGCCGATTAATTGGATTTAAGTGGTCGAATTTGTTATCCTCTCTCATAAAACATAATTATCATTCTATTGGCGTGCACCACTATTGAAAAATGCGGTTTAAATAGTGTTTTTAGCATGTTGAAGTATTTCAATGACTCATAAATGAAACGAAAATCCAAGTGTATCATTCCATGTTTCATACACACTTGTTTCTGTAGCAGCAGCGAATGAGTGTGTTGCTGGGTGAGAGATGAAGCATCACAGCAGTCCGTTCGTATGGGAAACGATTTGCTACAGCTGTCGTACGTCATGTTTTCCTTTCGAAATTGCACGACCCTGGTTGCCACTGCCCGTTTAGGCCACTAGCGTTGGTGGCAATATTCTTGCCACTGACCGTTTGGGGTACTTTTCTTCTCAAGGCTGCGACTAACTGCATGAAAATAGATTTTAAAGTGGAAAAAGAGTAAACCCATAATAAACACTGCTTAATTAGATTCATGTAAACCTGTAATTTGATTATTTCTTAAAATATTTACTAAATCATCGGTGTTACAGTCAAACTTACTGATTTTCTCCATGCAGCCAAATTTTGCCATTTTTCAGTCTACAAACAGCTCCCCAGTGCTTGCAAAATGAAGCGTTTTCCCCTGGACGAATCAAAATTTGCTCCTCTTTGACCAACGCTGTTCAACCCAGAGCGGTAGCTGTATACCTTCATTGGCTAACATGCTTCAGAAGCAAGTGGGAGCATGAGCAACGAATTTTATTACTGAGAGTGAGAAACGGTGGTTCATATGCGTAGTGGCTCTCTGAATCTTTCTCTTCGCCGGCGTATACGGCAATGAATATACTAAGTTTTTATCCCGTTATTACAGTGCAAATAACTAAAACTCAAATCAAATCGATTACAATGGTCACGTACAACTTTCCCATACCAACAGAATGCTTGTTTCTACAAGTTTTGAGCAACAAATAAAACCGAATCATTTCCCCATCTTCACATTTACCGCAGCAACTGAGCATGAACGATCACTAGTCAGTTTGCTTCACAAGCGAACCAACCGATGAGGAACAGCAGTCGCAATTGGTTCGGGTTGAAGGGCCCCGGCCGTGCCCCGGTCATCGATTTCTTTCTAACGATATCTATGGCGTGCTTCTCATTAGCCCGGCCGGGGCCCGACCGAGCCCCGGCACGGTGTGATGTCAAACACGCCATAGTAATCGCATGTAAGAAATCGATGACCGGGGCACGGCCGGGGCTCGGCACGGTCCTGGCCCGATGTAATGGGAATAGCCCTTAAAGCTTTGTTCAGTACCAAAAAATACCAAGCGTTGTTAGTAATCCCATTTTTGTGTAAACCAAAAAAGAAGTTCGTTATCGAGCCGCAAAAAATAAAAATGCTAGGTGGCAATATAGTTAAACTCGAGATGCGGATCACTACCAAAATGCGTTAGAAAATTTATGATTTGGACTAATGCGTTGAAAAATGCTTTGAAAATGCACCAAAAGATTCAATGCGTTGAAAAAAATGCACGAAATAGGGTTTTTGACCCCATTTCCAGCATAACATGTATACAAAATCGTTCTTCTTCTTCTTCTTTATGGCTCTACGTCCCCACTGCCTGCCTCGCTTCAACTTAGTGTTCTTTGAGCGCTTCCACAGTTTTTAATTGAAGGGCATTCTTTGCCTGCCATTGCATGAATTTGTATATTGTGAGGCAAGCACAATAATACACTATGCCCACCCGCATAGTTGTGAATTGTAAGCACACTATCTCACATAATGTTCACAACAATTTGATACAATGCCTGAACAATATCACATGTAATCTGTCTCCACATCAAGTGGTAGTGTTAGTTTGTTGTAGTATACCATTTGGCATATTGTAATGGGCCAAATCACTATATGGCGAATAGGCTGTTAAGTTAGGTTACCATAAAAAATCAGCATTTTTCTCGAACAAATTTTTTGCAAAACAATGAGCCATGTTGTAGATATATTGTTCATTTTTCGCAACGAGAACTGCAAACCAAATTGTCGAAATATGGTGGAACTAATAATTTAAGTGAGATTGTTCATTTATTGTGCAATATATTTAAATGAACAGCATACTGTATTGCTTGATTATGTTTAAACAATTTAAATAAATAATTCAATTAACTATTTTCTAGTAAAAGCTTTCACAAGTAAACAATTTCCTTAACGATTTACAAGAAATATCAGCCATTTCCAATGCTGCTAAAATTCAAATCCGCATTATCCAATTTTATTGCAAATCGTTATGAAAATTGTTAACCTCTGAAAGCTTACCAGAAGATATCAAATTGCTTTGAATAATGAACAACTATAATAATTGTAAATTTATTTCAATTAAACATATTTTACCCGGGATTTTGGCATACTTTATATATTCACTCCTGGGGCTATTTTGTCCCTGGCTGTCTCTGATCATCCGAACCGAACCCGCAACGTTTTCGTCACTGGCACAACCTTCTACTCAGACATTCCACGTTTGCCCGAAGAACCCTAATTTTCCTTCCCAGCTTCCAGTCTTCTTCGTCGTCTGGATGAAGATGTTTTTGCAACACGAAATGAAGATGAAGATGAAGATGTTTTTGCAACACGAAAACTAAATTTCTTTTGAAGCGTTGCTTCCCCGTGTTTTTTTTTTTTTTTGCGAGCGTGTCGTAGCAAGCAGCTTGCCGGTACATATTCATTCGCTCACAAATACCGATCCGTGCAACAATTTGTGAACTTGTTCAAAATCAGTAACGTGTTGTGAAATAAACGTGTATTAGTGTGTTACGCAAAATAAGTACAAACCACATGATAAAGAGTGAATTAATAGTGGCACCATTTCTCACGAGTTTTCATCCTCATATAGTTAGACAATTATTGCAAAATATGATAAATTGTTAACACTTGATATGAATTATATACACCGTAACTTATTGTTAAACAAATTGAGTTTCATATACTTGGACATGAAAGCAACTACTTTCCGTATATTAACCTCAACAGATAGAACAAGGTTATTGTTTGAACCTCAAGACAAATTGTAATTTGCTATGCGGGCAAGTAGTCAAAAAAAATTCCTGACCGGACCGGGAATCGAATTGGCGATCACACTAGTCTAACTTGAGACAAAATTGTGCATTACTAAACTCACAACGAAACGAACGTTTTCTTCCATCTGAATCAGATACCATTGCATTAACTGGTCGTTTACAGTGATTGTTGTGAACATTTTCTGCCAGAAAGTTGATTTTGAACGAGTTTACTGCACCTAGTCCAGCACCAATTCCCGGCACCAGTGCCGAACTTCCAGCAACATCAAATGGGAAATCATTTCAGCACCCATCTTTGTGCTGCCGAAGTGCACCCGTCTGCGTGTAATAGTTGTTTTGAGCACTTGTGCGGTTTCAGAGAGAAAGTGTAGCTCATTAACTGTGGATCCCGTTGCGGAAATTTTGCTAGAGATGATTACCTACGGAAGTGCGTTTGGAAAATATGCGGCAAGTGATATTTTGATTTGTTTTACTGTGAGGTGCCGGGAATTTGTGCTGGTGCCCAAGTAGTTCGAAACATTACTCACGTATTTTTAAACCTTAATTCGCCAATGCGCAACAAAATGCACCAATGCGTAATGTCGATAAATACAAAAGACTGAATCGAAAATGGGCTAGTGATCCGCCCCTCGGTTAAACTGTTATCTAACCATTTGCTATGCAGTGCATTGTCTAAAAAACTGGATAGTTTCTTGGCCTTATCCTTTACTGTATTGCAGTAAATTTGTTCGAGAAAACTAGCAATTTTTTATGGTAACCAATCTTAACCGCCTATCCCACATACTGTAAATTGGCGGATTACCATTTGTCAAACAAGCAGATCTGTACATGGTATGGTTATCTTACTGTTATCCCGCACAGTACGAGAAATAGTTCAATCACAATTGCTAATGGTTATCTACAATATGAGATACGTTGCGTCTACAGTTAGTGATTATGCCTCAAATCCTTCCCAACCAAGTTGAATTATACGACCAAGTTTCAAGAAATTTGGCCGACAAAAACACCTCATGACCGAGCTCATGACGAAGAGAACATACCTGCCGATAATACCCCACGCCACCCTATATTGACCTTCTGGAAAACTATAATTGAACGGGAAATAGATCAAATGATTCGAGTGTCAAGAAACTCGGTTGTTGAAATTTCTTCAGAAATTCAGAAGAATTTTCCATACCTGCTTTTTCTCCTAACAGTATGTAGAACATTCCGGAACCTGTTTCGAGAGAAATCTAGAAGCTTCTAGAAATATTTTTCATTGCTTGTTCCTCATACTTCGCATGTAGTATATAAAATCAATTCAGCCGAATGCAGTGGAGTAGTATGGATTGAGCTTTGAATGAAAAGTTTGTTAAATTTCGATTGAGAAAAATCATAAGGAGTGTGATAAAGTAGGTCTTACTCAGGCGAGGTTCGGGCAACTAATGACAGTCTTTATTTAAAAAAATCCCATGACCTACTACGATACATATTTGAACTAACATACAATTCAACGATTACTTAGTTTCTAACATTCCCCCTTAATCTTGAATTACAGAATTCCAAGGGTCTTCATCGCTTCATCTAATTTCACCACTGGAACCGCCTTGGTGAGAGCATCCGCTGTTTGCTCGTCCGTCCTGACGTGTTCAAGACCAATGATGTTCTGCGCCAACTTCTCTCGCACGAAGTGATGTCGGATGTCAATATGTTTGCTGCGAGGTGAATATCCGACTTCTTTCTTCGCCAGATGCACAGCACTCAAATTGTCGCAACGGATTTGCACAGCATCAGATACTCCATGCAGCTCGCCTCGTAGTCCACGCCACCACATGGCTTCTTGGGTCGCCGCCGACACAGCCATATACTCCGCTTCCATGGTGGATAGAGCGACTGTGGCCTGCTTTCGACAACTCCAGGAAATCGCACCACCTGCTTCTTTGAAGACGTATCCGGTGATCGATCGACGAGTATCGGGATCATTCCCCCAATCCGCGTCACTGTAGCCGACGAATCCCTCCTCCGATGTCTTCGAATAGGTCAGTTTCCTCGACTTGGTACCTTTCAGGTACCGCAGTATCCGTTTGGCCGCCGTCCAATGTGCCTTGCCTGGATTCTGACAAAACTGACTGACCATGTTGACCGCGAAGCTAATGTCCGGTCTTGTCGATTGCGCTAGATACTGCAAGCTGCCCACCTGCTCACGGTACGGCACGTTCTCCATCAACTTCCGTTCTTCATCGGTGTTCGGACACATCTCCTTGGTCAGCTTCTGGTTCGGATCAGCAGGTGTCGCAACCATATTGCAATCAGCAACTTTGAACCGGTGCAGCAAATCATTGATGTAGCTCTCTTGATCGAGCATCACTCGGCTGCCGTCTCTGGTCACCCGCATCCCGAGAATTTTGCTGGCCAAACCGAGGTCCTTCATTTGGAACTTGGTCATCAGTTCCTTCTTCAGCCTGTCCACCCAACGCTGGTTGTTCGAAAATACCAACATGTCGTCCACGTAAACAGCCACAATCAGGACCATACCACCTTCAATCTTGAAGTAGACGCACGTGTCGTAGGCCGACCGCTTCAGACCAATGCGTCGCAGCTCGGCGTCCAGCTTCTGGTTCCACACCCGGCTGGCTTGCTTGAGGCCATAGAGTGCTTTCCGCAACCGACAAACTTTCCTGGGTGATTCCGGATCGACGAATCCTTCCGGCTGAACCATATAGATGTCCTCCGCACCTAGATCGCCTTGTAGGAACGCCGTGACCGCGTCCAGCTGATGGATCTTGAGATTCATCTTGGCTGCCATCGACATCAGGTACCGTACTGTAGCGTACCGCACTACGGGCGAAAACGTTTCGTTGTAGTCGATGCCTTTGATCTGGGAAAAACCCTTGATGACCAGGCGGGCTTTGTAGCGCTCCACGGTTCCGTCCAGGTTCGTCTTCACTTTGTAGACCCATTTGCAACGTAGAGGCTTCCTTCCGTCCGGCAGTTCCACCAACTCCCACGTTTGGTTGTCCACCAGAGCCTCGTACTCCGATATCATCGCTTCCTTCCACTTGTCGCTGTCATGCCGGGTGACCGCTTCTCGGAACGTGTCGGGTTCATCCGCCGCTCCATCGGAAAACTGTTCGGGTTGGGAAACTATCTCAGGAAAAGTGCTACAGCTCATAATATAATCACGATACTTGCCTGGGATAGTGTGCTCCCTCGCACTGCGCCTTACCAACAATTGTGGGTCCTCTGATTGTGGAGGGAGCACGGAAGGTTGGGGTTCTTCATCGATGATCGAATCTGCATCGCTGTAGACCGACTCGTCAAGGGGATTCTCGCCGCCAACGGCGCCCTCGGCTTCATCGTCGTCTTCGCTTGGCTCGGTCTGAATCACCAGTTCGCTTCCTTCCGCATTCGGTTCTCGCTCACCTCTCGTCGTCTTGTGCTGTGCTTGACCTTCGTCTAAGAAAATCACATCTCGGCTGACGTAGACTTTCTTGGTTCTCTCGTTGTACACCCTGTACGCTTTCGAGCCTTCACTGTAGCCAACGAAGATGCACGCTTCCGACTTCTTGTCCCATTTCTTTCTCTTCTCTTTCGGTACATGCACCATCACCTTGGCTCCAAATATACGAAGATGGGACACGTCCGGCTGCTTGCCAGAAAACTTCTCCTCGGGGGTTACCGACAGTCCCTTTGTCGGTGATCGGTTGACCACGTGCGATGCAACCGTTACTGCTTCTGCCCAAAATTTGTTGTCCAGATCCGCATCTGATAGCATGCTCCTCGCTCTTTCGACCAACGTCCGGTTCATTCTCTCGGCTAACCCGTTTTGCTCCGGATTGTAGGGGGCCGACGTCTCGTGTTGAATGCCTTCTTTCCGCAAAAAGTTTCGAAAATTGCGGTTTACGTACTCTTTGCCGTTGTCCGTCCGTATTCGCTTGATTCGCTGTCCCGTTTGCTTCTCCGCAAAGGCCTTGTAATCTTCGAAAGCTTCGAGCACTTCCGTCTTCGACTTCAGAAAGTAGACCACGGTCTTCCGACTGGCATCGTCAATGAAGGTCAGAAAGTATCGACTGCCTCCAATCGACTCGGTTTCCATAGGGCCGCACAAGTCCGAGTGGACCAGTTCCAGTACGCGATCCTCCCGGTGCCCTTTCGCCTTGAATGGTTGACGACAATGCTTACCTTCGATGCACGGTATGCACCTCGCCGGATCCCGAACCTCGAAGTCCAGTCCGGTGACCATCTCCTTCAGTTGCTTCATCCCACCGGCAGAGAGGTGTCCCATTCGCCGATGCCACAGCTCGTACCTGTCGTCCTGGACCAAATTTGCAATTGGCTTCTTCGTCTCGGATAGCTTGTAGAGACCATTCACTTCACGGCCAATCGCAACGACCTCGTTGCAGGGATTGACGACCTTGCACTCCTCCTTCGTGAACACCACCTTGAATCCTTTCTGGCATACCTTGCTTACGGAGAGTAGATTAATCGCCAGGTCGGGGACGCAAAGCACGTCGCTCATCGTGAGGTCCCAGGTCGCTTCACCGCAATCCGCTTCCAGCTTGACCGATCCTTTCGCCACAACGGCCACTTCCGCATTGTTGGCCACGTTGATCTTCGTCGACACGTCCTGCGAATTTTCCAGCATGGTCTTGTTCCGGCACAAGTGGGTGGTCGCACCAGAATCGAAGAACCAATCGCTGTTGCTCCGCTCCGATGACTGCACAGCATGGGCAGCGAAGAAAGCTGCATGACCTTTCTGAGTGCCACGCTTCTCCTTCTTCTTCTCGCTTGCTTCCTTCTGGCATTCCGACGCAAAGTGTCCTACCTTCTTGCACCGGAAACACTTCACGCCAGATTTGTCGACTTGCTTCTTCGATGCGCTTTGCTTGCTGAAAAACGCACCATCGTCGGACGATTTCGAGCCGCTTGAGACCTTGACTTCTTGCATAATCTTGGCCTTGACCAAATCCGCCGTCAGCGCCACACCGGATGACTCCAGACCCAAAATCATCGGATCGTACTTCTTCGGCAGGCCCTTCAGCAGCAAACTGCACATCCACGTGTCGTCCACCTTGAAGCCGACCTCCGCCAGCTGGTTGCACGTGAGCATGATTTCGTTGACATACTCCTGGGGGGACTGGCAAATGACGTCGTCGTCCCTCTCAGCACCTACCAGCCGGATGCCCGTCAACTTACGCAGAAGTCCAATCCTACGGGTGGAACCGCTGTCCTCGAACGTGTTCCGCAGGGTGTCCCACGCTTCTTTTGCGGTTTTCGCATTTTGCACCAGCCCGTATATGCTCCGGTCGATGTTCAGGCAGATGGTTGCCAGAGCTTGTTCCGACAATTCTTCGCTTGGTTCCGGATCTCCTGCATTACGCTCCTTCACGGCACACCAGGTCCGTTCCTTGATGAGGACCATCTTGGTGGAAAACGCCCAGGAATTGTAATTTTCCGATCCACGCAGCACTTCTCTCGCCTGCAACGAAACCATGCCTCCGGGCAGTCTCGTTCCGCCAGCTTGCGCACCGGCACGGCGACCATCTCCAGCATCTTGAGCTCCTACGCCTCCAGCAGCTTGATTGGACATCATTTTCCAGAACTTCTTGAATTTCTTGAGGGTGAAAAAATCTTGAAGCTCCAAACAAAAGCCCGTTTCTATGGAAACTTTTCTGCGCCCATAACCTGATAAAGTAGGTCTTACTCAGGCGAGGTTCGGGCAACTAATGACAGTCTTTATTTAAAAAAATCCCATGACCTACTACGATACATATTTGAACTAACATACAATTCAACGATTACTTAGTTTCTAACAGAGTGTAAAGGTTGTTTTATTGCTATCAAGTCGAAATTTTCTGATAAGTGGAGATTCTGCAGCACATCGACATGCAGAAGGGGTTTTGAAGAAAAACAATATCAATTCAAGTGCGGAACAATTGAAATTTGACTTGATTGGTATTATAGCTAGAACTGTTCTACACATTGAATTGCCAAGTTTGGAACCGACGGTGGAGCTGCTCTAAAGGCGGTGAACGCGCGTGAACTCAGTCGCGAAGTGACAACAAAAGTGAGTCATTCTCCGATCATCCTCCGCAGTTGTGCTAGCAGCCAGCTAGTCAGCAGCAGCAAGAACAAAAATATAGATCGGTATCGGTATCGAACGGTGGAGGAACGGAACATGCACGGATTCGACGACGGCAGCAATCAACAAATTTTAGCCTCAGTTTAGTAGTGTTTTGCCATCGGTGAAAAATTGTAAAAATATGCCGAAGGCCGGTGTCGTTTCGTCGCGAAAAATTCTTAGTAATCGGTCCGTCGTCGTCGTCGCGGTGGCATTTGTGCTAGTGGCTTTGGCCGTAGTGTCGCAATCGTTCGGTGTGTGTGCAGCAGCAGCGGTAGCAGGGCCTGAAAATGAGCAGAAGCAGCAGCAGCAGAGCAGTGATTTGTTTTTCTGGCTACCGAAGACAAATGAGATACCGCGACTGCAGCGTAGTATCGCTGATGGGAGTGATGGGGGAGGTGGGGGGAAGAACAGTGTGGAAGAAACGGCGGCTGCGGCGGTAATTACGTCGAGCCAGAACCTAATGCTGCATGGCATTCGGGTTGAACACGCCGAGAAGGAACCGATCATAGACGAGGATGCTGTTCCGTCTGTGTTGGCGCACTCTTCCGTGACGCTCCGGCTGTACGGCACTGGGCTGACCGAAAACACGGTGGTGATTTTTACACAGGAACACAATGTGTATGGTGGTTCGTGTCTGGTTCCGGTAACAAACAAATTCCGCGTCAGCCGGGACTCTATTAGTGAACACAGTGCTTTAGTGAGGATTGAGCTTCCCCCGGGGACAAGTGGAAAGTATTTCTACGTGTGTGCAAAGTATGAAGCCTCGAATGAAACTACTTCGGAACAACTGGCCCGTTCGGTGGAACCATTTATCCATCAGGGTTCCGATCCATGGATGCGGATGACCAGTCATGAGCCGATGCTGCCGCTCTGGTGTTCGCTGGTTATCATCGGAGTGTGTTTGATGTTTTCCGCGTTGTTCTCCGGTTTGAATCTGGGGCTGATGTCACTGGATAGGACCGATCTGAAAATTCTTTGCAACACCGGAACGGACGAAGAAAAGCGCTATGCCCGTGCCATCCAGCCCGTTCGCGATCACGGCAACTATTTGCTGTGTAGTATTTTGCTGGGTAACGTGCTGGTCAACTCGACGTTCACCATTCTGTTGGACAGTTTAACATCCGGGGTGGTGGCGGTCATCTGCTCGACAATTGCAATCGTAATCTTCGGTGAGATTACTCCGCAAGCTATCTGCTCTCGCCATGGCCTTGCCGTCGGTGCTAAAACGATAATCATCACCAAGGCGGTCATGCTGATAACGTTTCCGTTGTCCTACCCCACGTCCAAAATATTGGACTATTTGCTTGGTGAAGAAATCGGAAACTTCTACAATCGCGAGCGCCTGAAGGAGCTGGTCAAGGTCACGACCGATATCAACGACCTGGACAAGGACGAGGTGAACGTTATCTCCGGTGTGCTGGAACTGCGGAAGAAAACGGTGGAAGAGGTAATGTAGATTTTCCTTATTATTAATTCGCAATGAACAGATTCTTGCGCTACCTATAATTTCTTGCGTTTTGGGGTGTCGTCTTATTTCGAAGACCTTCGTGGATGTTGGCTTCCAGAATCACTTAAGATGGGACCTTAAATGAAGGATTGATGTGAATAGGACTTGAACTGTCCAAGATATTTAAATTCTCTCATCGGAAGAAAGCAAAGATTGGCGATGGGTAGGTAGTGATAATATGTAACGAGGATTTTCCAATATGAAACGATAAATTTGATTCTGGTCGTGAGGTTGCATCAACGCTAAGATTCCAGTACACAGGGTCAAATATATAAGCAGGGAAGGCGATATGTAAGAAGAAAGGAGTTTTGAGTGAGTGTTCAGAGACGAGCATTAATTAAATTTTTTAAGTGAATGATGCTCTAGTATAAGAAATTGCTCTTTAAAACAATTTCATACTGCCTAAACTGGCTCCGTTTCCACTATTTTGCTTAAACTTTCAAAGTGTCCTAGCCGAAAACATGCCAGCACAATCTCTAAAGCAATCTCTGGAATCTGGAAAATAAATTAATCCATGGGAGAGTTCATAGAAGTCTGAAATAATCTTTGGAATAATTCTTAGAGAAATGCCTACAGAAATTCTAGAGTAAATTTATTGAACAACTGCTGAGGAATCTCAAAAAAAAATATCTCAAGGAATACTTAGAGAAATCCCTGGGGAAACATTTATAATAGTTCCTGGATATTCTTAGAAGATTTCCTCAATAAATACCAACACGAAATAATTAGTTGTTCATCCTCTGGAGGAATTGTTGGAAGAATACTAAAAGAAATTCTAAGCGAAATTCCTGAAGGAATTTCTGAATAAACAAGAAAATAATGGATACATTTCCAAAGGAATCACTGGGAGAAGTCTTAAAAATCCTGGAAAATTTCCATAAAGAGTTCCTAAATAAATCCTTGGTGAAATTCCTGCAAGAATCACGGACGAATGCCCGACGGAATTCCCAAAAAAAAAAATCCAGAGGAAAAAATGCTGGGGTAATATTTGGAGCATTTTTAAGCAATCGCTGCAAATGCATTGAGAAATTCCAAGAGAAATTCCTGGGAAAATATAAGGAGAAATTTCTGGTGATTCATGGAGCAATTCCTTTAAAAATCTCTATTAGAATTCCTGGATAAACCCGTAAAATAATTATCGACAAACACCTGAAATCCTCCAGAGGTATTCTTGGTTAAATCCATTAAAGGAATTTATTGAATAAATTCCTGAAGGAATAAATAAAGTAAAGTAATGTATTGTTAATTAACTCCAATTTTCTAAGCTTGACAAGGTTTTGAAGACAAACATGTGATGAGAGAATTGCCTAATAGGAAAGTCACATCAGCAAAGCTTTTACATATGCAAATGCTATCCATGGGGTCATGTCTAGCATTTAATATGTATGGCAATGACTGGTTCTTACATAGAAGGGGTACCGTAATCCGGGGTCAAATTGATCACTTTAAAACAACTTTTGCGGATAACATCAGTGCCTGTTCAAATATTACCAACAGAATTTCTGTAAAACCAGTACCCAGTGGATCTCCATGGAACCATGTGGCAGAATTTTGTTCAACAAATTTAAACTTTAAGTTAAATAACTTCAAATATCAAAATATTGGAAACTTTGGGGCGAAATTGATCACTATACAATTAAGCATCGGTTGGAAAGGAAAATTTCCTTCACCACTTAATTTTGCTCTTCTAAAACCGAATAACGCGTTTAAAATCTTACAACTAGTGAATTTATTACTTTAGATGCAAAATTAAATTTCGAAATTTCCCCTTAAACGCCTAAAGTTAGTCAATTTCATTTAAAATAAGTGATTTCTATCACAAAAATGGCTATTTCTTCATAAAATGGTTTTTTTATAACTATTACATTTTCTGATTAGCTGCATTACATCCCTACCAAGGCTCCACAAAAATGTTAAAACAGGGAATTCACGGGAAGTCCTATTAGCAATTGATTGTTTAGTAGCAATGATTTAAGCTAAATGAGAAATACATTGCAAATTCCTTGAAAGAATAAGACAAAACTAACATTTTCTAAAAAATTAAAAGTCTAAACTCATCTCTAGACATCTATGAATCAGATGACGTAAAAAGTTTAAGATCATTACGACACTTATGAGTTCCTAGTATGGAATTACAATGTAGTACCCGGGTGATCAAATTCACCCCGCTGATCAATTTGACCCCGGTTTACGGTACTATAAGACCACGCGCACAATTCGATTAAAGGCTTAATTGGGAATAATATATTTTCCAGAACTGAAAGGACATTTTTTCCGGGGTGACTGGCGAGTCGGAGAGGGTAGAAGTTTCCGTTTGTTAATTGGCAAAATAAACAATCGGGCGCTTTTTCTTTCTATGACTTGCTAGGCATTTTGTGGATTTTGGTTTTTTATTGGTTTTGGAAGGTATGCGATTCACTATTGAGCCTTAAAATTATTTTGCATCTGAATAGCATTGATATTGTCAAGTCTGTATCAACACCCTCAACCCACACCAAAATACCCTTTTCCTATCCCATGGCGTTTATGTGGTCAGCAAAGACTATTCAGCCATTACCCCTCCTTATCATCGGCTTTGGACTGATTTGCGCTCTCATTGCCCCACCAAATGCTGCAAAATGAAAATGAAAAAAAATGAAACGATATGTTTCACTAAAGAACACTACATTACAATAATCAAAATGAAACTCCTTCACTTTAACCCTCTACTTCCCATGGTTGCTCTAGAGCACCATCGATTTTCGACTAACTCGAGACAAACGAAATCAGATGAATATGATGCAACAGTTTTTAGAATATGATTGTAATCTCATTAGACAAACCCAACTCCCAACTACTTGTTTCAATAGTGGAACTATTGATAAACAATCAAAATACTATTGATTTACAACTATTTTTTTTTTCGTTATTTCGAAAAATTTGACCAATTTGCAATAACTTTTGTTCAAGCACTTTTTTCGGAAACGCTTTCTTGGCATAGAAATAGTCGTTCAAAGTCGCGGGAAGGAAAGGGTTAATACCGTCAACCCCTGCGAACTTGGCTAGGGGAAAAATACTATTATTTAATGTTTTAACATAAAACTAAAGATGTTCAGGTAGTGTGTCCTTAAGTGGTCATCATTAAAATACTTTGTCCTAGGAGGGAGAAGGAACGGAGGGATTCTTGAATTCTTATACGTTTCATACTATGCACCGTGTGAACAATCCAAAATACCGTGGGGTGCCCTAATTTCGTGCGCGCCCAAACTTCGTTAACTTCTGACATCTGAGAGCATTATTATCTAATTAACAGCGAAATCATCCAAAATTTGCTATAACCTCAAAACTGCATTTGATCTCAATACAATTCACAAAAATGTCGAGTAAATGCAACGCAGCATGCCATCGACTATCGAAGCAGTCCATGCTTTTGAATTTTTCAATTTGAATTTTTAGTTTGTATTCTAACACCGAGCAATAAAGACGTTAATTGTTAATTGTAAAGTTGATTTCTTTTCAAGTCCAGTCCGATTCGCTCCCCAATTCCGCCAATAGGTTATGGGCCATTGCGACCGGAATCGGAACTGGTGAAGGTATTCGTCCATCAAGATGGGAGACAGGCTGGTGTCGTTTCCGAAGCTGAATGGCTCCAACTACGACAATTGGAGCTTCCGGATGAAGCTGTTGCTGACCAAGGAGGGCAATTGGACGGCGGTAGCGGATGCAAAACCGGAACCGGTCACGGACGCGTGGAGGACTAAGGACGAGCAAGCGCTGGCGTCAATCGGATTGGCCGTGGAGGACAACCAACTCATCCACATAAGGAAGGCCAAATCGGCGGCGGAGGCGTGGAATGCTCTGGAAAATTTCCACGTGAAGAAGACGTTGACGACGAAAGTTTCGGTGATGCGGAAAATCTGCAGCCTACGCCTGGAGAAGCACGGGGACATGGAAGCGCACGTGTCGAAGCTGGCGGAATTGTTCGAGAAACTGAACAATTTGCAGCCGGAGAAAATCCTGGATGACCAGTGGCTGGTCGCCATTTTGTTCAGCAGTCTGCCGGAGGAGTACGAGACGTTGGTCACTGCTCTCGAAGCTCGACCGGAGGAAGATTTGACCCTGGACATGGTAAAAGGTAAGCTCATCGATGAGTGGACAAAAAAGAAGCAGCGCAACGGTGACGGGGACGATTCCGAAACCGTTCTTTATGCAGATTCAAAGACCGAAAAGGATCGGTGTTTTTTCTGCAAAAAGTTGGGCCACCAGAAGGCAAGCTGCGAAAAATTCCGAACGTGGAAAGCGACGAAAGCGAGCGGGGCGGTAACCAAGCAACCGAAGGTGGTATCCAAGCAACACAAAGCTAACCACGTGTCGCAGCGCGATGACGACGATGATCACTACGCGTTCCTCACTGGGTGCGCCAATCAGGTGGAAAAGCAATGGATTTTGGATTCCGGTGCGACTTGCCACATTGCAAATTACCGGGAATTCTTCCACAATCTGGACGATGCAGCTACAGAGGACGTTTGGGTTGCCAACGGTGCGAAAGCTCGCTCGGAAGGTCGCGGATCTGGACAGATCACCGTCATCAATGATGCTGGCCAACGGCGTGAAGTGCCGATAGAGTGTGCGCTTTACGTTCCAGAGATGAAGTCAAATTTGCTATCCGTGAAGCGGCTGGTGCAACGAGGATTCGTCGTCGTATTCGATGCGAGTGGAGCAAGGATAATGAGAGGCGAAAAAGTTTGCGCGACGGCGGAGTCTGTCGGAAATTTGTTCGTGTTGCGCCAACCCACCGAGCGCGTATCCATGGCAACGACGAGTGACGACTGTGTGCATGCGTGGCATCGACGGTTGGGCCACAGAGACTGTGAAGCGGTATTGAAGCTACCAACCATGGCAGAAGGCGTGAAAGTGAAGAGCTGCAACTGCACCGGTGCTTGTGAAGTGTGCATTGAAGCACGGGGGTGAATCTTCGTCACGAAAAGCACTGCCCGTTTGATAGCTCAACACTAGCGAACCTGGTGGTGGAAGTCAAGCTTTAGCCTGCAGCGAGCATAGGGAGGCGGCGTAGCACGCTTTGATGATTTTTTTATTTTCCCATGGAAAATCATTCCAATCTAGTTTTCCAAGTGACAATTTCACGACTTCCACCTCGAAACTCCACATTTGTTCGAAGATACACATCTGTTCTGTGATTGAAGGCAAATTGCACAGAGCACCATTTCCGAAGGCGACAAAAAGTGTTTCATCGGCGGTGATGGATCTGGTTCACACCGATGTCTGTGGACCAATGCGGACGACGACACTGGGCGGAAGGCGGTACTTCATCACGTTCATCGATGACTACAGTAAGTACACGGTGGTCTATTTGATGCGTGAGAAATCCGAAGCGCTCGAGAAAGCAAAGGAGTTTGTTGAAATGGCCAAGACGCAATTCGGAAGGAAGCCCAAAATTTTGCGGTCCGATCGGGGTGGTGAGTACATCGGCAAGAAGTTCAAGGCGTTTTTGAAGCAAAATGGCATCGTTGGTCAACTGACGGCGCCGTACACCCTACAGCAAAATGGGGTAGCTGAACGGAAGAACAGGTACCTTGTCGAAATGGCCAGGTGCATGCTCATCGATGGAAACCTGAGCAACCGTTTCTGGGGAGAAGCGGTAATGACGGCCAACTACATGCAGAACCGACTGCCATCGCGGTCAATCAGCGGTACACCATACGAGCGGTGGTACGGGAAGAAGCCCAATCTTGGACATGTTCAGCGGTTCGGCGTAGATGCATATTGTCATGTGCCAAATGCGAAGCGAGGTAAGCTGGATCGGAAGGCCATCAAGTTGAGATTCGTCGGGTACAGCGAGGTGTCGAAAGCATACCGCCTGGTCGATGAAGCAACAGGAAAGGTAACTATTAGCCGTGACGTTAAATTTCTTGGTACTTGCGGGTCCGGTCTAGGTCCCGAAGAGGAAAATCTGGTTGTACCATCGATCATGTTTCAACGAATGCAGCCGATGGATGAGCAAATCGAATCCGATGACGATGAGGTCTGGGAAGTCCCAGATGAACGATTGGATGTAGCGGAGCCGCAATCTGACGGCGCCCGTCCGAACATGCCGTGCGTGGATGTCAATACGCCCCGGAGATCCACTAGACCCAACCTTGGTGCAATCCCAAAGCGGTATGCGTGCAGTGCACAAACTTCGGTTCAGGAGGAGCCGAAATCCCTGAAGCAAGCGTTATCAAGTCCGAATAGCAACGAGTGGCGCAAAGCGATGTTGGAAGAACTGGCATCGATGCAAGAGAACGACGCTTGGGAATTGGTCGACCTGCCGGTCGGAAGCCGCGCCATCGGATGCAAATGGGTGTATACGCTGAAGCAGGACGAAGCAGGCAACATAGCTCGTTACAAAGCCAGGCTAGTGGCTCAGGGATTCAACCAGCGACTCGGAACAGACTACGGTGAAGTTTTCGCGCCTGTGGTTCGTCATGCGACTTTTCGTGCTTTGATGTCCGTCGCAGCCAAGAAGAAGATGTGCGTCAAGCAATTCGACGTCAAAACGGCGTTCCTAAACGGCAACCTTGAGGAGGAGATTTTTATGAAGCAGCCTCCGGGGTTCGTTGTCAGCGGAAAGGAAAGCAAGGTATGCCGTTTGAAGAGATCCTTGTACGGGCTTAAGCAAGCGGCTCGTGCGTGGAATCAACGTCTTCATGAGGTTCTGGTAGCGGATGGATACGAGCGCTGTGAGGCAGATCCCTGTCTCTATAGAAAGCGAGTTGGTGGCAAGTGGTGTTACGTTCTCATATACGTCGATGACCTTATCGTGGCGAGTGAGGATGAGCGCATCGTAGGTGCGTTGAAGCTGGTGCTACAGAAGAACTTCAAGATTACCAGTCTCGGTGACATCAAGGTTTACTTGGGCATCGAAGTTGATCGAGATGAAAATGGAGACTTCTTCATCAGCCAGCGGAAGTATATCGAGAGTGTTGTCCAATCTGCCGGTCTTCAGGATGCCAAAACGTCAAGCGTGCCTATCGATCCTGGATACTGCAAGATAGAAGAGGACAGCGACCTGCTTCCAAACAATTTGGAGTACCAGAAGGTAGTTGGGCAGTTGCTGTACATTGCAGTAAACAGCAGACCCGACATTGCAGCGGCGATTTCGATCCTGAGTCGTAAGGTGAGTTGCCCTACCCAACGTGACTGGGACGAACTGAAGCGAACGGTTCGCTACTTGAAGGGGACGGCAGACATGAAGCTTCAACTGAGCAGCAGCGGTGATTCCTCTGGTCTGGTTGGTTTCGCCGACGCCGATTGGGCAGAATGCCGTACCGATCGGAAATCCAACAGCGGGTACGTGTTCCAGTACTGTGGAGGTACAATTTCGTGGGCTTGCAGGAAGCAAACCTGCGTCTCCTTGTCCACAGCAGAAGCGGAGTTTGTAGCCCTTTCCGAAGCATCCCAGGAAGCGGTTTGGCTGCAAAGACTGTTGGAGGACCTAGGCGAGAAAACGAACATATTATTATATGAAGATAACCAGAGCTGTTTGAAGATGCTGGACGCTGAAAAGTTCAGTAATCGTACGAAACATATTTCGACCAAATTCCATTACGCCAAGGACTTGAAGACGAAAGGTGTTGTTCAGTACGAGTACTGTCCAAGCGAAACTATGGCAGCCGACCTTCTGACAAAGCCAATAGCGAGGCTACGTTTGGGGGTACTTCGACAGCAGTGTGGTCTACAGCAGCAGCGTTGAGGAGGAGTGTCGAGTAAATGCAACGCAGCCTCGAACGCAGCATGCCATCGACTATCGAAGCAGTCCATGCTTTTGAATTTTTCAATTTGAATTTTTAGTTTGTATTCTAACACCGAGCAATAAAGACGTTAATTGTTAATTGTAAAGTTGATTTCTTTTCAAGTCCAGTCCGATTCGCTCCCCAATTCCGCCAATAAAAAAAATAAATGAAAAATTTGATTTATGTGAAAGATTGAAAAATAAATTGCAAATGTATGCAAATAGCAGATGCCATATTCAGAGATACGAGAAAATCAACACTCACGGAAGTGAACAAATATTTCGATCTCTATCAAAGGTAAATATTCCAATTTATGTTTGATTATTTCAATTCAGTATGTTTTATTATAATACGCAATATAATTACTTAAAAATGTTATTTTCTTATTTTGTTTCAACATTTTTGTTGTTGGCGAAATTAGGAACCTACAATTTGTATGGGTCCCTAATTTCGTGCACTCTTTTTCATAACTTTGTTTTAGAAGTTCATGTGTACACAAATGGCTACAAAGCCATCGCATGATTCGTTTATTAATAATAGTTCTAATAACTATTTTAATTGGTTTAAAATTAGCTAGGGACTGCTCATAAACTACGTAGAAAAAAAAATAAACAAATTTATAAATGTGAGAATACTAAGTAAGCTCGGGATGATTTTATTTACAAAACATTGAGAGTAGTAGCTTACAGCCGCTAGTTTCATTCAAGCAAATTATTGCTGTAAGCTTTATTGCCAGAACACAAATATGGAAGACGACACTTTACTAGAACTAACCTCTCGAGGAATGTGCCTATTAATGCCACATAATAGAAAGGTAAAAGCTACAATTAAAAAAAAAAAGAATTAATTCACATTACTGACCATCAGTAAAGTTAGTGAACATTTGAAATAGCAAACAATATATTGTTTTATTAAGATTTCAAAAAAAGAGCAAAACAAACATCAAAAATAATAACCCTTAAAACTACAGAAGGATTTTGAAAATCTTAATGTTAACATCCGGGACGAACACGGGAAACATCAAATATTCACTCATAGTTCGTCACAGACATCGATTTTATCTACACGTTATGGTTTCATTGGTATTGTACGAGTATGCTACGCTTTGAAAATTAACACATTTAGGCGAATTCTACGTCTTTTAAAGTGAGCGAAATTTGGACCCATTTTGAACGAAATTTGGAACCCGTGCACGAAATTTGGCATTTTTAAACAAATCAAAACTAATGCTGTAACTATCTTGTATAATGTGAAGTTGCCTAATTTATATATTTCTTGGGAGCTACAGTGCCAGCACTAAATATTATTGAAGAAATTAATCTGATATACTTTATGGTAAAATTTCAGACGTTTATTAAATTTTGAAAATGCTTAAGTGCACGAAATATGGGCACCTCACGTAGGGATTTTTCAGTGGCCATCATACAAAACGTGCGTCGGAAAGATCAAATGTAAAAGCTTTCCGGTGACTGAAGTAACGGTTGCTGGTAGGACAATAAGAGGTCTTTCAAAAGTGACGTCCATCGTTTAGGAAGGGGAGGGGTCTGAGGAAGTGTAATACTCCATGTATTAGGTAAGCGATAAAGCGTGATAATAGGGGGCAGGGGGTCTAAAAATCCTGAAAAAGGGCGGACGTAACATTTGAATCGTCCCTAACTTTGACCACTGGAAAAGCCAAATGAAAGGCTGTTCACAAATTACGTCACACTGTAGATAGAGAGTGCCTGCCATAGAGCTACGGTTCAAACATTTTCCTACTCATTTGTATACAAACCATGTAGGAGCGGGAGGCCTGAAATTGTTAGTACTAGTGTTACATAATATGTAAATGGTTTAAAAGTCATGTATTTGTCACGTGCGATAATTATATACTGAAAGTGCACAACAATTAGGAACACAGCGCTAACAATGGTTCCAAAGATTGCGCACCCCTATTTTCTCATTAAAATGAAAAATTTAACACGAACTGTGATTGATATTACTAGAATATCATCTTTTCTGTCAATTAATTGCATAATTATTTATCGTTGCACAGTTTTATCGAGGAAAATGTTGATTTTTAGTAGAGTTACTTCTTGGGGCCTATGCAAATTTTGACGTTTTTATGTGTTTTTTTTTTGTTTATTAATCAACCATGCATTTCCAAAATGTTGCTGTAATTATTGTTTTTCTGCAATGATCTAAAAAAATGCAACCTTTGATAGTTTTCCTAATATCTCAGCATGAAATATGGGACAACCATGGAATGAACAGACATTCAGAGAGCCATGGTATCCTATGTAGATAATCTGTAATGCGAAAATAGTCGTAATATATAGAATTTAGAAATAGGTATATTTAATGTAATGCATAACTCTCTGAAACAAAAAACTTTAAAATATTTGAATATAGAAAAAGTCGAAATATTTTGTTCCTGAAGTCCACGTGTACATTAGGGGAGGGGGGTAGAGGTCAGTCAAAAAATCACAATTTTTCTGTCCGAGAGACGAATCAGCCAAGGGCTTGCGCCAGCTCAGTTTTCAACCGATTGAGCTGAATCTTTTACAGATTGTTCTTCTTATCTAAAGGCACGATTCTAGAGGGTGCCTCGTGGAATTATTCGACATTTTTGTATTTGGGCCAGTCTAGGGTATTTTAGCCAATAGTGGACCCTTAACCTATAGTGGACCCCTAGCAATTATTCTCAAATTTCCAGCTCAAATCTGCTTCTACCGATTAACTTCCACCGGGAGACCATGACCCATGTTCGTAGACAGCAGTTCCATGTGATGAATCTAATCTGGGAAGCGATAATTTGATTATTTAAGCAAATTTGTAAATGTAAACAAATCTGGCGTCCACTATTATATGTTAAATCTAAGGGGGTCCACTATTGTCACCGATTTAACATGATAAGATAATACGATCTACCCAATAGTGGACCCTAGTGTGGAAATTCCAAAAAATACTTTATGAGAAATAGGTGTTATCGCTCGGTTTTTGTGTGCAATATGTAGGAAAGATATAGAACTTGTTGCGCAACCATTGGTAAAGTCGATTTAATTAAGTTATCATGATGTGTTTTACGATCAAAACAAATTTCAGCTTCTAACGGGTTCACTATTGGTTAAAATGAAAAACCTTCACTGCCCCCACTCGCATAACAGTCCCATTTGCAAAAAGTAGGAATTGAGAAAACGGCATTTGAAGTTTGAAAACTTGTTTCCATGTAAAACTTTGAAAAATCGCCAAAATTTGAAAAATATTTCGATCATCTCGAAACTTTCACAGATTGCTTTGTACATGAATATATAACTGTAAAAAATATTACAATCACTACAAAGTTGTTCAGTTTTGTGTTACGTAACACAAAAATCCATGATGGGACTGTTATGCGGGTACTTTTGATATGAGCGTCCCAACTTGGTATTTTTTTCACATATTGACATAAAAATTCGTAATTTTTATTGTTGTTCTTGGAAGTACATCAAAAATGATGACTATTCATAACGTTAACTCAAAAGTGATGAAAAGTCTAATGGGACTGTTATGCGAGTGGGGGCAGTTCACTGCCATCAAACCCCGTGATCTTGACCTGGGTTTTTGTGATAGACTAGAATTAGAACATTTTCAGCCTTTTGAGATTGAGTTTTTGATAGCCCCGTCTTGCACACTCTCTCCGTGTTCTAAAATTTAAATTATGATGGAGTGAAATAAAACCACACAACACATTTTACTATTACATTATTATTTATTTTTCATTATTTTGCTGTTACATTTGAGAACAAGTGTTTCCCCTCTTCTTCAAGATGAATGTTGAAGGCGTGTTTTGTGATGTTAAAAATATTGTAAATGCGTATAGATTTTGAAAAATATTACAAAGCAGTTTTGAAAATGGGCGTGATAAAATCGGAACAATACTGTATAAACTCAAATAAATTATAAAACAACCCAAATTTTCTAAAAATTATAAAGGGTACTGGAAAAACTTGTAATTAGAAGGCACGAAATGTTGCTAATTGACAAATTGACAGATGAAATTTGTGAAAAAAATCGCGTTCTGGTGGGATACGAACCCACGACTCCGTATTCGCTAGACCGGCGCTTTAACCAACTAAGCCACAGAACAGGTAATGGTTCTGCGGAATAGAAAGCCAAACTGACTCCGAAGCCGCACCGTGAACACTCCTATTTCACAAACTCATCTCTCTTTTCGGCTTAGATGCCAATCCACAACACACTCCTGTTTGTGCCCACTAAGGCTGTGACCATAGTGGGTAAGGTGAGATGCGATCGGATGCGATAAGTTATGAGATGAGAAGAGGGATGTTTGATAGGCCATAGTGCATGAGGTTTTCAATGAGGGTGCGCATGTTGTTTTCACATCCTTTTTCGTCTATTTCATGCGCATCAACGACTCGCGTGATTTGATCGATGAAGTCGCTTGTATGTTGAAGCGCTTCTTTGGATGTGGGTAGTGAAATGATCGTTTCATCTATAAGAGCGGAAAGATAAAATGCACCCGCTTTTTGTTTTGCGCGGGCTTTTTTTTGTTATAACTTAGTCAGTTTTGATCCTGTTGCAATAGCAAAAACCGACCAGTTTAAAAAAAAATCTGGTGTAACTGTACAAGATTGAGATTATTGATTTAATTATTTGAGAAAAGAATGTATAAAATGTAATTATATCCGCGTGAGCGATGTCTTTATGTATACTCATATTTTTACTTTCCGAACTGGGCTTCTCTGAGTGTTGATTTCAATTCAAATCAATATGAGACTGTTATACTGATTTTCGGCATTAAAACATTACTTGATTGTGCTGACCTCGGCAAAAAGAAACAAAAATTCGGCAAGTATGTATTATTTAAGGGTATAAGTTTTTTTTATTACAGAATTTTCGGCGATATCTACGAGAAAAGATGTCTCTAATAAGTACACAATATTCATCATAAGGACTATATCGTTAATTATGAGTACACCTTTGAGGCGCTGTATTAAAAAGACTAAGTATTATTTTGACAACTGCTGTGTGTTTATGTGTTGCTAGCGTTGTAAACAAAAGATAACCTTCATTAAAAGTTAAAGTTTTTCCTCAAGTGGAGCAACGCGAGTGTTTACGGATGAGAAGCGAAAATCGATTGTGACCAGGTACTGCAATGAAAAATGATTATCGCTAAGAAAATTAGCAAAAGTTGGAGGTGTTAGCGTTTTTTCTGTCCAAAATGCTGTCAAACGATTCGGTATGCATAACACACTGATAGACCCACCCGGACGCGACAGAAAACCAGGTGCGTCCAACTCAAATTTGGACAGCAAAATTTGCAAAATCTTCAAAAGAAAAAAGGAGGTATTCATCATAGATTGCGCAAAAAAGTGTGGAACAAGGGGGAGTCGCTGAGCACATCTTTACTTGTGCCAATTATTTTCAGTGTGCCAACGGGTATTGAATTGTGCCTCAGTGTGCCCTGAAGTGCCACTGCTTGATGATTCAGATTTTGCTTGGCAACTACCAAGACAACCAACTGTTTGTTTTCATTTTGCAGGTCAAATGCACATGGTTGCCTAGTTTTTTCACCCAAACTCAAGTGTCAAAATTGTGCCTCAGAGTGCCTCGGTGTGCCATACAGCGTATAAGACGGTGTGCTTGGCACCTCTTGGCACAATGTTCCAAGCGACTAGCCCCTTGGTGTGGAACGACTATTGGTATGGTTCAGCGCGCCAAGGAGCGTAATTCCCTGAAGACTTACCCAAAACAGAAATGTCCAAAAAAACAGTGAAATTCTGGCGGATTACGTGAAAACTCGGGCACGGAAACTGTACGACGATGTTTTGAGCAAAAATTACATGTGCATAATCATGGATGATGAAACGTATGTCATATTGGACAACAAGGCACTTCCAGGGGCACAGTTTTTCACTGTGAAGCGTGGCACTGATGTTCTGAATTCGGAGAAATCGATTTTTTGCAAAAAAGTTGGGAAAATGTATAAGTTTGGCAAGCAATTTGTCAAATGGTATGAAATCGTCATCTTTCTTCACCGTCCCAAGTATGAACGTCGAAATATACCGGAAGGAATGCCTCCAGAAACCAATTCTGCCACTTATCTGAAAGCACAAAGGTCGTACATTATTTTGGTCGGATTTGGCATCCTGCCACTATGCGCGTGACACCTTTGACTGGTATGAAGAAAACAATGTCCAATTTGTGGAAAAGGCAATGAACCCTTCAAATTGCCCACAAATTAGGCACATTAAGAAGTATTTGACTTTGATGAAAGGGAAACTACGGCAAAAGGATAGAGGAGCAGAGGACGTCATCAAATTCAAGAAAAACTGGGCCAACCCAAGCAAAACCATCGACGGAACGGTTGATCCACGAAAAATTAAATATAAAATGATACCATGGGCTTTTTCTGATGGTCAATAAACAATGTAATTGAATTTAATTTACAAAACAAATAAAACATTTTCAGATACAGCAATTTTCAGGTGTACCCATAATTAACGATATAGTCCTTATATTAGGTAAAAGAGTATCAATCGAAATTGATATCACACTATTTTCGTTAAGGGATCTAGTTTTGCCTGACAAAGAAAAAAGCAGAACTTTTCAATCAGAATCCTTTTAGCAATTGGTGATTTGTTGTTGCATAAAGAAGAAGAAGAAGAATGATGGTGTTTTGAAAAAATCCTATCCCTACTACACAGGGGAAGTTTTCAAAATGCCTCTATAATATCTAAAACAAAATCTAATTAAAAACGGTTTGATGTACGGTGTTAGACTTTGAACGGACTACAAATTAAGTACCTTATCAAGAAAAAAATGTTAAATTTAAATTTATACGTTCAATATGTAGTCCGTCCAAATTCTAACACCGTACATCAAACCGTTTTTAATTAGATTTTGTTTTAGATTTTATAGAGGCATTTTAAAAACTTCCCCTGTGTTGTAGGGATAGGATTTTTTCAAAACACCATCATTCTTCTTCTTCTTCCTCATGCAACAACAAATCACCAATTAAGTTGAATACCATAAAACCTTAAACTTTCTAACTTGCATATGAATAACATGCACTGAACAAACGACCATATCAAACATTGATCACTTGATTCAAATCCCGAACAGAGAAAATAAAATGTTTTCTTATACACATATAATAACAAAATTATGCTGTAAAAAAACTTAAACGATTTGATGGAATACTATTTTATATGCAATGAAATATGTTATTTTACATAGTGATCGATAGACAATATGATAAATTTTTATTACGTCTGGTTCATCAAAATGCATGTCATGTGAAAAAGCATTGAGTTATGTTTAAAAACAACAACATATTAACGCATTTTATATTACCTACTATTGCAGACTACATCCCAAATTGGACTATCACACTTTTTTTGGTAAGCCTAAAAAGTGTGATAAAAGTGCACATTTGCCTCGGATCGTCTCGACGTCTTCGGTGCACCTATTCCTCCATTTACAAGGAATAAGTGCACCGAAGACCTCAACTCGATCCGACGTGACCCTGCGCTGCAATCACACTTTGAAGGTGTGTGCACACTATTGTGTCAGTCCAATTTGGGGTGCAGTCAGCAATAGCATTCCCAACACATTAAATCCGCATTGCTTTACATACACAACGAGCGCAATCATAAAATCCATACCCGACAAGCATTCTCTTGCGTTCTCTTGCGATCACATGCGTCGAAGCAGCTCCATCGCATCTCCGCACTCATCGCAACTCATCTACTATGTACGGTTCATGCGTTCTGCATATAGTTTCCACAGAGTGTGCTGCGACGCTTATCCGATCTCTTATCTCTTTGCATCGCACCTCAGCCACTATGCGCTCAACGTAACGACAAGTGCGAGCGAGTTATTTATATGAAGCCGAGACTTACTCTCGCACTCCGCATACCTAGCCACCAGGCAGTTTGTTTTGCTGGTGTCTAATTAGTATGCGTCGAGAGCTCGGCACGGTCGGACGCTCGGACGACCGAACTGCGCCATGTGACGCAAGCAAGGGTACAATGATACATATTGCCCATTTACTGGCATTTTACCAGGTTTGCTGGTATGTCTTAAACATACTGGAAAAACTTGTAATTAGAAGGCACGAAATGTTGCTAATTGACAAATTGACAGATGAAATTTGTGAAAAAAATCCCACCAGAACGCGATTTTTTTCACAAATTTCATCTGTCAATTTGTCAATTAGCAACATTTTGTGCCTTCTAATTACAAGTTTTTCCAGTATGTTTAAGACATACCAGCAAACCTGGTAAAATGCCAGTAAATGGGCAATATGTATCATTATAAAGGGTGACTTAGGGGGTATCATCGGCAGGTTTGTTCTCTTCGTCATGAGGGATTTATGCCGGCTAAATTGCCTAAAACTTGATCATATTCAGCTTGGTTGGGAAGGATTTAATGCCAACTCTGAGTTCAACAGGTTTAAAAAAAAAAAACATGACGAAGAGAACAAAACTGCCGAAAATACGTGTAAGTTCCCCTACTCTTCAAAAATTCTTTCAAGATTTCTGAGCATAATTCCTGAATTTTTTTTCCAAAGTTTCTTCCTGGCTCTCCGCAGGATTCTTTCACACGAGATATCTGTTTGAGTACGTCCCGATATTTCTTGCAAAGGTTTCCCGATATACTTCTAGAGATTCTCGCTGGATTCCTCCTGAAGATCCATCCAAAACTATTCAAAGTTTCTTCTAAGAATGTCATTGGTTGAACCTCGTTGCCATGCGGTTAGAGTCCGGATGAATGAGGGTTCGATTCCCGCTCCGAGCGATGAAATTTTTCACGTCTTATCCGTAGCCACTCCGTGTTAAGTTTCGTTCAATCGGTACAGCCGCCGGCTGAAGCCAGTGTCCATGTCTGTTTTACGTTGAGCACATAGTGGCTGAGGTGCGATGCAAAGAGATAAGAGATCGGATAAGCGCCGAAGCACACTCTGTGGAAACTATATGCAGAACGCATGAACCGTACATAGTAGATGAGTTGCGATGAGTGCGGAGATGCGATGGAGCTGCTTCAACGCATGTGATCGCAAGAGAACGCAAGAGAATGCTTGTCGGGTATGGATTTTATGATTGCGCTCATTGTGTATGTAAAGCAATGCGGCTTAATGTGTTGGGAATGCTAGTAGGTAATATAAAATGGTTAATAGAAAATGCGTTAATATATTGTTGTTTTTGCTGTTTTGTTGTCTATCGATCACTATGTAAAATAACATATTTCGTTGCATATAAAATAGTATTCCATCAAATCGTTTAAGTTTTTTACAGCATAATTTTGTTATGATATGTGTATAAGAGAACATTTCATTTTCTCGGTTTGGGATTTGAATCAAGTGATCAATGTTTGATATGTTCGTTTGTTCAGTGCATGTTATTCATGTGCAAGTTAGAAAGTTTAAGGTTTTGTGGTATTCAACTTAATTGCTGAAGGATTCTGATTGAAAAGTTCTGCTTTTTTATTTGTCAGGCAAAACTAGATCCCTTAACGAAAACAGTGTGACATCAATTCCGATTGATACTCTTTTACCTAACATAAGGACTGTATCGTTAATTATGAGTACATCTCAATTCAATTACATTGTTTATTGACCATCTGAAAAGTCCATGGTATCATTTTATATTTAATTTTTCGTGCATCTTGCCAGCTCTCGCACCTTCTTCTTGGTGTTCTTAATAAGGTTTTGGACAACCGTTCCGTCGATGGTTTTGCTTGGGTTGGCCCAGTTTTTCTTGAATTTGATGACGTCCTCTGCTCCTCTATCCTTTTGCCGTAGTTTCCCTTTCATCAAAGCCAAATACTTCTTAATGTACTTAATTTGCGGGCAATTTGAAGGGTTCATTGCCTTTTCCACAAATTGGACATTGTTTTCTTCATACCAGTCAAAGGTGTCACGCGCATAGTGGCAGGATGCCATACTCGATCAAAATAATGTAGGACGTTTGTGCTTTCAGATGAGTGGCAGAATTGGTTTCTGGAGGCATTCCTTCCGGTATATGTATTTCGACGTTCATACTTGGGACGGTGGAGAAAGGTGACGATTTCATACCAGTTTGACAAATTGCTTGCCAAACTAATACATTTTCCCAACTTTTTTTTTTTGTAAAAAATCGATTTCTCCGAATTCGGAACATCAGCGCCACGCTTCACAGTGAAAAACTGTGCCCCTGAAAGTGCCTTGTTGTCCAATATGACATACGTTTCATCATCCATGATTATGCACATGTAATTTTTGCTAAAAACATCATCGTACAGTTTCCGAGCTCGAGTTTTCACATAATCCCCCAGAATTTGACTGTTTTTTGGACATGTCTGTTTTGGGTAAGTTTTCAGGGAATTACGCTCCTTGGCGCGCTGAACCATACGAATAGTCGTTCCACACTTTTTTTGCGCAATCTATGATGAATACCTCCTTTTTTCTTTTGAAGATTTTGCAAATTTTGCTGTCCAAATTTGACTTGGCGCACCTGGTTTTCTGTCGCGTCCGGGTGAGTCTATCAGTGTGTTATGCATACCGAATCGTTTGACAGAATTTTACACAGAAAAAACGCTAACACCTCCAACTTTTGCTAATTTTCTTAGCGATAATCATTTTTCATAGCAGTACCTGATCACAATCGATTTTCGCTTCTCATCCGTAAAAAACTTTAACTTTTAATGAAGGTTATCTTTTGTTTACAACGCTAGCAACACATAAACCCACAGCAGTTGTCAAAATGAGACTTAGTCTTTTTAATACAGGGCCTCAAAGATGTACTCATAATTAACGATACAGTCCTTATGATGAATACTGTGTACTTATTAGAGACATCTTTTCTCGTAGATATCGCCGAAAATTTTGTAATAAAAAAACTATACCCTTAAATGATACATACTTGCCGATTTTTTGTTTCTTTTTGCCGAAGTCAGCACAATCAAGTAATGTTTTAATGCCGAAAATCAGTATAACAGTCTCATATTGATTTAAATTGAAATCAACACTCAGATAGCCCAGTTCGGAAAGTAAAAGTATAGACATCGCTCACGCGGATATGATTACATGTTATACATTCTTTTCCCAAATAATTAATTCAATAATCTCAATCTTGTACAGTTACACCAGATTTTTTTTTAACTGGTCGGTTTTTGCTATTGCAACAGGATCAAAACTGACTAAGTTATAGCAAAAAAAACGACCCGCGCAAAATAAAAAGCGGGTGCATTTTATCTTTCCGCTCTTATAGATGAAACGATCATTTCACTACCCACATCCAACGAAGCGCTTCAACATACACGTGACTTCATCGATCAAATCACGCGAGTCGTTGATGCGCACGAAATAGGCGAAAAAGGATGTGAAAACAACATGCGCACCCTCATTGAAAACCTCATGCACTATGGCCTATCAAACATCCCTCTTCTCATCTCATAACTTATCGCATCCGATCGCATCTCACCTTACCCACTATGGTCACAGCCTTAGTGGTTTTTCGGGACAGCTATCCATAAACTATTGAACTTTTCCGATAGTTCTCCGATATTCCTCTTCTTTTCCTCGCGGAACTTCGTCCGCAGCTGCTTTCATGTATCCATGAGGTTTTCAGAATTCCTCCTTGGATGTCCTTAATATTTCTTCTCGGGATTACTATTACCTAGAACTTTTTTCGAGATTTCTCATTTTTTTTCTCAGGTTTTTCCTGAAGTTCATGTCGAGATTTTTTCAATACCACTTTGCGGAGTTTTTCGCAAGATTTTATTTGAATTCCCTCGAATATTTATCCATGAATTTCCTATAAGGTATTTCGTAAGTTATCTCAGGAGACATTCTGAGGAAAACCCGTAGAAGAATCCCTGCAATTACTTTGGGAGAAATTCCTAAAGGAGTATCCAAAATCTCGGGACAATTTCTGGTAAAGATTCCGGGAAGAATTTTGAATAATGCATAGAATATCTGTAAAAACTCTCAGGTGGATCAGTGCAAGAAATCCGGTACAACTACAAAAAACAGCCTGGCTCTGAAAGAATGCAAGAGAAGAATTCAATGACAAATATCAGCAATAACTCCTGTGGAAATCTCAGAAGGCACTCTGGAAAAAAAATCTTAGGGGAAAATCCAGGGTAAATTAAGAAAAACTTTGAGAGACATCTCATGACCAACATCGGAAGGAATCTTCTGAGAGAAGTTCCAGGAGATACTCCGAAAAAAATCTCAGGTAAAACTTCAAAATAAGCCTCGCGAAAACTTTCAACAAATTTCTGTAGGAGACTAGGAAGATATCACAGGAAACAAATGAAATAAATCTTTTGAGGAACTCTTGCACTAAATTCGTGCAAACTCCTTCAGAAACCCTTGGAGGAACTTTAGTAGAAACCCCAGGAATAACTCCTTTAGCAACTCTGAAAGACATTCTGTGAAGATCTTCTGAGGAAGTCCCAAGAAGAACACCGGAAGGAATCGGGTAAAATTTCCGTGAAGAGTGCTAAAAGAAATCCCACGATTTATCCCGACAGATATTCTTATAGAGTATTCGGGATAAATTCTGGTGGAAATCCTACGAAGATTTCATTCAGCAAAACACTGGAGAAACTCTGGGAAGAAAAAGCATCCCCGTGAAAAACTCCAGGAGAAATCGGTTTGAATTCAGGAATCCTGGAAGAAATCCGGAAGTATACCTTTCCGGAAAAAAATCAAAAAGGAATACCAAGAAAAATAGCGTCAAAAATGCGGAAGGAATTTTATAAGTAATCCTGGGAGACATTCCAGGAGGTATTTTTAAAGAAGTTCCAGAAAGAAATTCTGACGGAATTTCTGGAAAAAATCCTTGTAGCGAAATTTCTATATGGATTTTTACTACCAGGTTCATACGACCCAATGTTTTTTTTTATCGGAGTAAAATTTCCCTGAGTACTCCAGAAATTCCCTGAGTATTCCAGGATTCCCGGTTTTCCAGGTTTTTCCAAGTAGTAGACACCCTGTATTAGATCACATTAAAATAAATTTTGAAGGTTACGGTAAGCCGAAATCCACGAGGGTCGGGAAAATTATGGCATGCTAATGCGCTTGTTTGCCTTTTATTCGACAGAAAACGACTTATTAATCGGTTTTATGTATTATAATTCTCCACTCAACAGGTAATGACCCGCATTGAGGATGCATTTATGCTGTCGATGGATGCCGTGCTGGACTTTGAAACCATCACCGAGATCATGAAGTCTGGATTCTCCCGGATACCGGTGTACGAGGGCGAACGAAAAAACATAGTCACCCTGCTGTACATCAAGGACTTGGCCTTCGTGGACCCGGACGATAATACCCAGCTGAAAACGCTGTGTGAGTTCTACCAGAATCCGTGCCATTTCGTGTTCGAGGACACAACCCTGGATGTGATGTTCAAAGGGTTCAAGGAGGGCCACAAGGGTCACATGGCTTTCGTCCATCGGGTCAACAACGAAGGCGAGGGAGATCCGTTCTACGAAACCGTCGGGTTGATTACACTCGAGGATGTCATCGAGGAACTTATCCAGGCGGAGATTATGGACGAAACGGACGTCTTCACGGACAATCGCCGGAAGGTGCGTCGGGATCGGTCCAAACTTCGCCAGGACTTTACAGTATTCGCACAAGGGCGAGACACAAACTCGCAGCGCTTGCGCATTTCGCCACAGCTCACGCTGGCCACGTTCCAGTACCTGAGCACCTCGGTGGACGCATTTAAGCAGGAGATGGTTTCAGAAACGATTCTCCGCCGTTTGCTAAATCAGGACATTGTGCACCACGTCAAGCTCAAAGGAAAGGACCGAAATGACCCGAGCATGTTCATCGTCACCCGTGGAAAGCCGGTGGACTATTTTGCGCTTATATTGGAAGGTCGCGTTGAAGTGACCGTCGGCAGGGAGAACTTAATTTTCGAGAGTGGCCCATTTACTTACTTCGGAACGCAGGCCCTGATCCAGAACGTGGGCGTGGATGTACCGGTGGATTCGCCCCAGCAGATCATGGGTTCACTGCAGTCGCTCAACATGGATGCCATGCTGCGCCACACCTTCATCCCGGATTACACCGTCAAGGCGGTGACCGAGGTGGTCTACATTCAAATCAAGCGCAACCTGTACTTAGCGGCCAAACGTGCTACCCTGATGGAGCGTTCGCAGCGCTTCGGCGATCAATCGATGGACCCGATTGACGACGAAGTCGAAAAGCTGCTGCATTCTCTCGATGAAGATGACCGCAGCTACGGGGCAGACACCGTGGCGAACCTCCACACCCCGAGGGCCAGCAAACCGACGAGCAATGCGCCCTCGCCAACGACGGCGCTGTTTTCGTCGGATCATAACAATGGACCAGTGCCGGCGCCTCCGCCGGGGAGCCTCGGGGTTGGTCCGAACGTACGCAGCAACAGCCTCGCGGTCACGTTCGACGACTCGGAGAAACCGCTGCTGACCCGTTCCAAATCTTGAATGTTCTCTGTCTCCCTCTCATATGATACTACTGAAACTGTTTTTTCGCCAAGTAAGTTGATAGTAATGTTTGTAGTCCTGGTTGTAGTCAAAGATTAATATTATCATATTATGAAAAATCAAATCAAAGCTATTACTATTTAAGATGAATTAATAAAAAGATGAAAGTTTTATTATTTTTGCCCTAAACAAGTTGAAAACGAACCTTTAAAAATGATACTAGATTTTAGGAGGGTCATGCCACGTCACGATTGACATCAATGATATTTTAATGATTAGGTACTTAAGCAATGTTCCAAAGCGCGAAACAGGCTGAATTACTTCTGAACGATAAGTTGCGTTCAACGTTTTTTATGATAAACTGAAGTCCTGTTTGTTGCAGTTGTTGAAAGCATAATTTTCAGTGTATATGTTCATTTTTTAAATGATTAAATAGGATCACGGTGCTATTAGTAATCCCAAATGCATCATATTCGAACACAAAGCGATTATGCCACCGATTGATTTCGATCTTTTTGTTATACGTACGAGGGCATCCTTCTAAAAAATAAGATACAACATTTTATAACTCAGTCAATTTTGAACCAATTGACATAATTTCTTATATGTACCGTGATTTGTTTCGTTTTGGAATGAATTGAAATGTTATCGTTTTGACAAGGCATGACCCGAAAGAGGAATTTCATCACTACCCCATAAAGTTGGTTAGTGGCCTTCTCCGCGCGCGTGCTGCGAGGGAATCGCGTGTTCAAAAGAGGTGTGTTCATTTTGCATACTACACATATTCGGGAAACCCCCAAAACGCCCAAAACATCGAACATCGCTTCCTATACTCAGAACCCCCCAAATTGTAACCAACTATACATGTAGGTATGTATGTATCTAGTAGAAGGAAAGAACTACACAGTACCTAGAAAGCGTAGGTCAAATCACGAATTAAGTTCCTTTTTCGTAGTAGAAGAGACGGGCAAAAAAAAAACGCGTCGCGATTTGTTTCGGGATATTCCCCCTCCCATTCCTCCCATAAACTCACACAAACACACACTGCTGGATAGCGCGCATTGAACACTGAAGTATAACTTAGTAATGGAGGAAAAGCAGGTATTAGTTTATTTTATGATGTTACACAGTTTATACATTTATATAACACGAATCGTCCCAGAGCATTTCATTGCTGCAATTTAGAAAGAGAAAATAAATACATTTGTTGTGCATTATCAGTACGAATCAATGCAGGAGATTATGCGAATAAAACCTAGTTTTCACACAATCGAATTGAATGTGCTTTCGGCGTTTTTATTTTCTTCGAACGTTGGCCATACTACCTTAAACCCTAGTAGGATGATGGGGTCAATATGACCCAGACAGGCACGCTGAACGTGCACTGCGCCATCTTGGTTTGAAAAACCTAACATCTTAGGAGGGTTAACTTTCTTTAGAAATTGCGACAGATGCTGCATGCTGGCTAGTGCACTTTAGTTCGTTTGGGTCAACACTCTATCAAGGTTTAGTTTTGTCCCTCTCTTCCCATCTTAAATAGTTCATAAAGAAAACAATGCAGAGGCGATACTCAATAATGAAATCAGTCATTGATATTCAAGTGAGAAAAAGGCACAACTGTGGACCCACAGGCGGTAATGCTGACTATCGAGATAGAGATTAAAATGAAGATGCATTTTAGAACGACTTCTAGTCGAACATCCAAATACGCGGTACTGGATATCTTATTTAATCAGTTCAAAATACTTTAGCAACGTGCACAGCCCATAATCGTTACCTCATGATCAAGCTGGTAGTGGATCTGCAGTAAGTTAACCATAGGAGACTCTGCTGTTTACTTATTAATAATGACATGCCTCACCATTGCGCTTTGCTTTACACATCATTGCACTGCTAATTAGTATGCCATTTCTGTGTGCAGCGAATTTAGTTAACTCTGTTTGTTTGGTTGGTTTTCGCTTATTTTTCTCACCTTTTCCTATACATATCCAAAAACCTCTTCCAAAGGTCGGAACAATAACCGAATAACAAATTACAGCCATGAATCATCATTGGCTCACACTCACTCATTCCACTGGACGTCGTGGGACAGTATTTATCACCATTCTCAGTTCTGTACGTATCTCTGTGGGCCATAAAATGGGACGTCTCGTCGTCGCTTACAAACGAACGACCGAACGGATGCGGACAAAGTTGTCGCAAAAGGCGAGGAATAAATTGATAAGACCAATTAAGTTATCGCTTTCTGCGTGCACTGATTTGTTTTAAACTTGAAGGTGATTGACTAAATCTAGATAAATGTGCCACTCAAGACGTTACGTTGGTTGTGCCGTAGCGCCCGCTACCGGTACCTACGGCATTGGTTGGGGTTTATCTGGAAGATTGTAAAGCGTACATTGTGCGCTGGATTTGATACTCTTTTTATCTTTTTGATGTTGACCAAAGGGTAGTTCACAATGAGCACTTCCAAGACTGCATCGAAAAAAAAAAATGATTAAATCACCAGGTCAAAATGGTAATCCTAATGAATACTTGATTATATTAAGCCTTTGATGCCTAAATTTTTACAAGCGTTGTTATACAGTTTTTCCAACGTATTTCTACAGTTTTGATGCTCTCAAGCATAAAAATGTCAAAATATGGCGAAAGATATTTTTTTCGGATTTGTTAGGTTATCCAAACTATCCTTCAGCTTACAACATATAGTCTACGGATGTAATTTACATTTAAATACCAGATGCAATGTTCAGGTCCACTAATTGTAAGTTTTTGGCCATCTCAGACCCTCTTCGTAGACTTTTGTCCATACAAACTTTTCGAGATTTTTATGGAGCGTAGACTTTGGCCAGAACCCTCTTCTCCCCTAATCATCGTTTGGACGGACCCTAACAGAGACTATTAGATACTTTCGAAATCTTCAGGATTATTCAAACTGCTCTGAAATTCAGAACATGGGATCTAGCCGTAACAGCAACTTTTTTGCTATTTTAATTTACGCAACGTTACCAATCGCAACGAACTGCATCTTCGGGAAGCTCAAGAGACATTACAAACTATTAATTGGAGTTCATGCAGATGCAGGAACTTCATAAAGCTGTTATTTAGTCAAGAACTTGAAATTTATCATAATATTAATATTACGATTTTGATTCCGATCATATACATCTGCTAGATGTATATATTGCATTCATTCATGTTAACTGAGTTTATTGTGATGTAGATACTCATGAGAACATTTGAGATCTTGTAGACCTAGCGTAACATGTGAAAAGGGTATATGAATAGTGATGTACCGAATAGTACTATTCGGCCTTCGGCCGAATACCGAATATTTCAAATTTTTTTATTCTGCGAAACGAATATTCGGCCGTATATTCGGCCGAATAGTTGGTCAGATATTCGGCCGATTTTCTTGTTAAAAATTTCATGAAATTATTATGGATGGCAAGATCGTTTACAAGGAAGTACAATTTGACAGCCATGATCTTCAGAAACGTTTTTACATCACAGAAAAGGTAACTTTTCTCAAATAAAATGCCCCGAAAATCCACTTTACAATATTAATTGAATTCTTGATTCAGCCTGTTGTTGCTATGTTTAGTCATTATTCGGCCTATTCGGCATATTCGGCCGAATAATACATTTAATATTCTGCTAAACGAATATTCGGCAAAATCGAAAAAAGGCTGATATTCGGCCCGAATATTCGGCCGGCCGAATATTCGGTACATCACTATATATGAATCCATAAGAAATTCCCCCACGCATTCTTCCAGGAATCCGCTAAGGAATAATTCTTCAACAATTCCTCCATGAATTTTTCCATGACCTCCTCTTTGAATTCTTCAAAGAACTTTGCCCCAAGGATTTGTTGAAAATTATTTCATATACATGTTGGGATCCCAAGTAAACCACTCCTATGAACCATCATCTCTGATCATAGAACACGAAAACACATTCCAATTCACCAATTATATTTCACTGACCAGGTCACGTCGCCTTTAAGGCTCAAATAATCATCATTCAATCATCAGCAATCATCAACTATTAAAAAGCAGTTTTTTCGCTCAAATTCATAAATCCTCTAATGAAAATTATTTCACTGTTATCTAGATGATAAATGAAGTGCAGTGATATATTTTTATTACCATTCGTTGAAATTTGAGCGAATTGCCTTCAAGTTTTTCAATAAGGATGATGGTTTGTTTCCTCTAGTGAACGCTGGCTCTAGTGCACAACGAGCGCACACCGTCATGGAAGCTGAGGGACTAAATGGGTTGTAGTAACGTGCATGGTGACGTCATACTTTCCTCTCCGGTATGTTGTAGAAATCCTCTACATAGAGATAAGCGGAAGTTACATATGTCGATTCGGCAACGCTGTTAATTTTGTTTACATCAGCTGCCAACACTTGCTGCAAAGCTAGATGTTCAAACTTTGTGCGTGACTTCGTAGTGGTTCAAGTTGTTTTGTTTACATTTTCTAATTATGGTAGAAGCCGACCAAGTAGATCAACAGAGCACGAATGGAGACAACGACGACGACGAGGACGACGACGGACACGACAGCTCATCTTCACCATATGAGGACCAATGACGGAACAAACAAACGGCGGCTGTCAACC
>NC_085138.1:154593412-154616106 GCF_035046485.1 Aedes albopictus | reverse complement strand
ACCCGTCATAAGTACGGAGATTGAAGAAAAGAAAAAAAAAATAATCCGGCTGCAACTGAAATAGATGCCGCCGCCAGTAAACTCATTTCAACAATTTTGACGGACCCAGTTTTCAAGGCGTTTCTTCTTCTAGACACACCAGACCCAACGGTCAGAAGCCTTGAATTATTTGAAACCATTATTTTTGCAATATCCCATCACTCCCCAATATGTATGTTAACGCGGATGGACCTGAAAGTTTCCATCTAGAAATTCATCTACATTTTTTTCGGAACTGCTTTAGAAATATCTTTTGGAAACCCGTGTAGTTGCCGGCTTAGAATAGCACTACGGACCCCCTGTTCCGAGGGTAATAGTCCACCAAACAGGGAACCCCAATCCAAGGTTCCCGTGCTGACCCGTGCTGAGGGATGAATGGTTGGGGGGGTTTAAAACATGTTCCATCTTTAACGGAGCTCGTAACGTGGGTAGATCTCCCTTTTGGATTGCGTTACGAAGTAAGACCTTCCAAACTGACCCCTGGTGACATCCAACTTGTTAAGTTAGGGTAATGCGTTTAAGTAATAAGGAATATGGAATAAGGAAAGCCCTCGTCACTAGTGACAGTTTCTAAAATTGCATTTATTTTGCCTTACGGATAGTTAAAGACTAGGTTTGTCCTCGCCGAGACTACACTTGATGTAAGGAAAACAAACATGCTTTGCGTATCTAATTGCGTAATAACCTACTAAGGACTGATAAACACTGGTGATACAAGGACTCACGTGAATTCTTATTACCGAACACATTCTTTAATTTGACAGCATTTTGCAACTAGACTAAAGCCCCGGGTTTTTTCAATGTTGTCCTGGGACTAAACTAGAAGCAAGACATGGATAAAGCCATAGTTCCGATGCATGGACAAATACCAGTTCTATCGCTTTGTTTTTCTCAGAAATAGAATCGATTATGTGTGATTAAGGGCGCACTTTCGCTGGGATTTATATCTCTAAGAAAACGGTACTTTTTCATCACATTCGATTTCTCGAACCTCTGAGGTAACAAAACAAGATCTGTACAGAAATCGATGCTCCATTGCCTCTCAATGACAATGGAGTAGCACGACATGCACTAAATACTAAGGATACGGGTATTGCCACAAAAGATCTAAATACTGGTCGCAGTTTTTCATACGAACAAAAAAAATCTCTTGGAATGTTTTCATGGATTTTTCCTTGCCTCCCTTCCTTGAGAATCTTTTTGGTTTCCTAAATTCCAATCAAAGTATCCTGGAGTTTCTCACGGGGATCCAACAGGTTTCAGTAGGTCGGCTCCAAAGGCACGTTCTTCTCCATTTGGGAAATTTGTACCATCACCATGAACACGAGTCTATTTATCTTCTACCTGAGGGAGAGGGACAGAAATACAGGATAGGATGGAGAAAACAACAGTGTCAGTCCAGGTGTCAATCTGAAGCTTTACCAAATACTTCGACACCGGAATAGCTGGCTAAAGGCCAATGAAGTCATGTGATGCTCCTGTGCGAGCTAACTCATCAGCCAATTCATTTCCAGCGATGGAAGAATGGCCAGGTACCCATACAAGGTGAACAGCGTTTGCTGAATTCAGCTCCTCGATTTGAGTTCGACAAGCGATAACTATCTTCGACCTGGCGTTGGCCGAAGCAAGCGCTTTAATAGCAGCCTGGCTATTTGTACAGAAATATATTACTTTGTCCATTACGTGCTGCTGAAGTGCTGATTGCACTCCGCACATGACAAAAAAACGGAGAATTGACCTTCTCACCATACTAAAATTCAGCTCATTACTACAAATCTATCAGGTATCAGAAGGCCGGCTCCAGAGGCACGTTATCCTCCATTTGGGACATTTGTGCCATCGCCAAAATAACAGCCTATTTCATCATCTACCTGAGGGAAAAGGAAGGAAAAAGGATTTGGATGGGGATAGGGACAGGTAGAGAAATAGGAAAAATACCCTGGAAGAGGGTACTAACGCACAAGCGTACCACAATGGGTTCAAACAGCGCCCTGAAAAGGGCACTGTAATTACGCATAAAGCGAAAGAGAGCCTATAGCTCTTTACCACAGCGGGTTAAGAACAACAGAATATCCTGAAGATTCAGGTTTCTGAAGTCAGTTTCACTTAATAAGTGTTTACCGAATACTCGGAAACGCAGTTGCGCGAAAACTGGACAGTTACATATCAAATGATACGAAGTTCCATAATCGGATTCACAGCTATCACAGGCAAATGAATCAGCTTGCTGAATATTCGCCATGTGATAGCTGAGTCGGCAGTGGCCAGTCAATGCTTTGACCAGCATGCTGCAATTCTGCTTAGACAGATTAGTTAGATACTTCGCCACCCGTAGAGATGGCTCAGCACTATACAGTTTGGTTTGACGACATGACTCCAAACTATTCCAATATTGTCTGTGTTGAGTGACAGCCCAGGTGTGAATCTGAAGCTTAATCCAACTCTTCGATATCGGAATAGCTGGCTCAGGGCCAATGAAGTCATGTGATGCTCCAGAGCGAGCTAGCTCATCAGCCAATTCATTTCCAGCGATGGAAGAATGACCAGGTACCCATAGAAGGTGAACAGCGTTTGCTGAATTCAGCTCCTCGATTTGAGTTCGACAAGCGATAACTATCTTCGACCTGGAGTTGGCCGAAGCAAGTGCTTTAATAGCAGCCTGGCTATCGGAACAGAAGTATATTACTTTGTCCATTACGTGCTGCTGAAGTGCTGATTGCACTCCGCACATGACAGCAAAGATTTTGGCCAGAAAAACGGTGCAGTGTCTACCAAGTGAGTAAAACAGATGCAGCCTTGTCTCACGAGAATAAACACCAGCACCTGCTCGACCTTCGAGAAGGGAGCCATCAGTGTAACATACGATGCCGTCTGAAATACTTCTCTCCAGATATCCAGATGTCCACTCTTCCCGGGAAGGGAATTTCGTGGAAAATGTCCTATATGGAAAATTACAAGCAATTGTAAGATCACTTGGAGCAAGGACAACTTTGTTCCAATTCACCAAAAGTGGAAACAACGAGGTGTGTGTTGAACTGCGGTTCACAGGAGTTTCCTCTAGTAAACCGAGTACCCATAGGCGGTAAGTGCAAGAAAGTGCTTTTTGTTTGAGATGAATGTGTAGTGGGGCAACGTCAAAAAGAACTTCGAGCGCTGCCGTAGGAGTTGAAGAGAACGCTCCAGACATCGCCATTAAGTACATTCTTTGGATATGGCCTAATTTTCTCACTTCGCCCTTTTGCCACCACACAAGACATCCATAGGCCAATATTGGACGAACAACAGTTATGTAAATCCATTTGATATACTTGGGTTTTAGACTTCAAGTTGTACCAAAGGTTCGCCGGTATTGCCCGAAGGCCATACAAGCTTTCTTGATTCTGAACTCAATGTGAGATGTCCAGGAAAGCTTGAAATCAAGAATGACTCCAACGTACTTTACCTGTTCAGTCACATTGATTTCAGAATCAAAGAGCCGCAAAGGTCGAACACCATTACGGTTTCGTAGTCGTCGGTAATTATAAGTAGTAAAACCTCTATTATTGAGTTGCCTCAATAGCTACGAGATTTCACATAAGCGGAGACAAGGGGAGTTTGGGGGCATACACAGACACTCAATTTCCTAATCGCTGCTAGACGGAATGTCGAGAAGAGATATCAGTTTTTGAGCATTTGTAGAATCCAATTGGAACTTATTGGGAGATATACTATGACTCCGAGCGGCTTCCAATATGGCATCAAAAGGCATGTTGTCACTCTCGATATCTAAGAAAACACTCAAACAAGATTGCTTTTAAATAAATGCTGTCTCGATATCGTAAACAACCTTGTGTAAAAGAGCCACTGTGGACTTCCCAGATTTGTAAGCATGTTGGTTCACAGAAGAGGCACGTTGGCCCGATGAACATCACGGATGTAATGATCGACTATGCGTTTTGAGCATTTCAGAAGAAAAAAGTCAACAACACTTTCGGAATAAACTTTATCGTGATATCCCGCCAAGATTTGGGAATATACCCTGTAGCAAAACTGCGAGCAAGTAGTATTTTCAAAACTTGTTTGAAATAATTAATTCCTTTCTGAATCAAAATAGGATGAGAAATTCTTAGATTTCGCAAGAGTATTGTTCAACCGACTGACTTCACTGAAACTGAAAACATTTGTTCAAAGGTTTTTTCCAGCAGGATCGTTCAGCAGACCAGAAAGCTTTCTGGTAGGCCTTACGAGCCGACCTGAAAGCCTCCGATCCAGCCGAACGTCGCCTGTTCCAACTCTTTCTACATTATTTCCTGAGTTTCGCCAAATAAGAGTTCCACCAAGGGGTTTCTCTTGTGGTTGTCACAGACCGCAAAGGTTCAAGCTTCTTCGAAAGCTTCCATGATGAAGGCCGTTGTAGTACCAACAGCATTAATTTGGAGTGTCCATGGATGGTGAGTATCCATGAAATTTGGCCACAACCCGAGGATTCTTGCAACGCACAATTGTTGAAGTAACAATCAAGTGTTCAAAAAAGATGTAGCGATGATCAGATAATGTTAGAAGTTACGAATCGTAGCAACCTATGAATTTATACAAACTTGTCATTAGAATGAAAATAAATTAGTCTTTAGTAAACCGTCAATCAGTTCAGTCGAACTTCCCTACACATCCGAATACCCAATAGGTTGTGGGCCCGAAGCAAGCGAAACGTGGAAGTTTCTGGAAGCGCCATGGAAGGAAGCAAGGTATCGATCGTGAAGCTGAATAATTCCAACTACTCGGTGTGGAAATTCAAGGCGGAAATGCTGCTGACTCGAGAGGACATATGGAAGTACATCGAGGATGAAGCCCTGGAGCCCCTGACGGACGTCTGGAAGGGAGGTGACCGCAAAGCAAGAGCGACGATTGCGCTGCTGGTGGAGGACCAGCAACACCCCCTGATTCGTGATACGAAGACGGCCAAGGAAGCATGGGAAAACATCCAGAAGCACCACCAGAAGACGTCCCTCTGCTCGAAGGTTGCGGTCCTGAAGAGAATCTGCAACAAAACGTACAAGGACGGGGACGACATGCAGAACCATTTGTTCGAGCTGGAAGAGCTGTTTGGTAAGCTGTCGTGCGCTGGACTGGACCTGGGTGAGCCGCTGATGGATGCACTGGAGCTGGTCAAAAGCAAGCTGCTGGATGAAACGGCGAAACGGAACCACGGATCGGCGGATTCAGCGTTGAAGGCCAATTTTTCGAAGAAGAAGAAGACGATTGTGTGCCATTTTTGCAAGAAAATTGGCCACAAGCAGAAGGAGTGCAAGTTGTACGCCAAGGAGACGGAATCGGAGAAAGGTCGTTCGCCGAAAGCAAAAACTGCACGCAGTGAAGACGCGGTAACGTTCACCCTGATGGCAGGATTACAAGCGGATTCAGGTGAGTGGATTGTGGACTCGGGGGCATCCCGGCACATGTGCGGCGAGCGAGGATTTTTCGAGGATCTCAACGAAGGCCCCGTAAAATCTGTCAGCCTGGCAGATGGAAAAATTGCGAAGGTGGATGGCGTCGGCGCAGGGCGGTTGTTGTGTTACCATGACGACGGAAAAACAACCACCGTTACCCTAGGCAACGTGCTCTACGTACCAAGCTTGGAAATCAATCTCCTCTCTGTACCCAAGCTCGTTGAGAGAGGCGCCGCAGTGACGTTCGATGAGGTAGGATGCCGGATTCTCGTCGGTGGCCAACTAGCAGCGGCCGCGGTCAAAACCGGTGGACTCTACAAGGTGAGGACAACGAAAGAAGTGACGATGGCTGCGAAGGATCACCACAACGTGGACTGCCAACACGTGTGGCATCGGCGATTTGGGCATCGCGATCCCAATGCGCTCGAAGACATGGTTAGCAAGAACCTGGTGAATGGGCTGAAGCTGTACGATTGCGGAGTGCGAGAGGGATGCGACTGCTGCCAGAAAGCCAAAATGAGTCGGAAACCGTTTCCGAAATCGTTGGAAAGGAAATCCACTGCTGTGCTCGACCTCGTGCACACCGACGTTTGCGGCCCTGTGGAAAACGTGTCGGTGTCAGGGTGCCGATATTTCATGACCATCATCGACGACTACAGTAGGTTTTGCGTCCTGTACCTGCTGCGAAAGAAGGAAGAAGTCCCGGAGAAGATAATGGAGTACGTGGCCATGATGAAGAGCCAATTCGGCCGGCCGCCGAAAGTCATCAGAAGCGATCAAGGGGGCGAATACACCGGGAGTGCACTGAGAAAGTTCTACAGGCAAGAAGGGATTCGGGCGCAATTCACCGCAAGCTACTCTCCGCAGCAGAATGGCGTCGCCGAGAGGAAGAACCGGTATCTGGTCGAGATGAGCCGGTGCATGCTGTTCGATGCCAAACTTCCAGAGTGCTACTGGGCTGAGGCGGTAAGTACTGCCGTTTATTTGCAGAACATTTTGCCTTCGAAGTCGGTTCCAACAACTCCGTTCAAGCACTGGCATGGAAAGAAGCCGGATGTGACGCACCTGAAGGTCTTCGGTAGTGCGGCGCACGTCCACGTCCCCAAGCAGAAGAGGAAGAAGCTGAGCCCGACGTCGACGAAGCTAACGTTCGTTGGGTACTCGCCGGACCACAAAGCATACCGCTTCTTGGACCGATCAACTCGACAAGTGGTCATCAGTCGTGACGCAAATTTCGTTGAGGAGGAGCGCCTTGAACAGGCGGACAGCGTCAGTGGGCATCAGGAAGTGGAAAATGCCGTTGATTTCGAACTTGGATCGAGGCCAGTCGAAGTCGAGGCTACGCCGGCGGTCAATCACGAACCGTTGGATGATTTGGACAGCGATAATGATCACCTTGACGACGAAAATGGCGGTTACGACACTGCAGACGATTCGATGCTGGATGAAGGCGCTGCGTTTCCCCGGAGATCGATCCGTCAAACCAAGGGTATGCCTCCAGTGCGATATCGCGAAACGATTGGCATGGTTTCGCATTCGGATGCTGAACCACGAAGCTATAAAGAAGCAATGGCCAGTCCGGAAAGTGTATTCTGGAAGACAGCGATGGACGAGGAATTCCGTTCCCTAATGGAAAACGATACGTGGGAGATCATCGCGTTGCCAGCCGGCCGCAAGACGGTTGGTTGCAAGTGGGTGTTCAAGCGCAAGGAGGATCAAACCGGCAACGTCGTGCGGTACAAAGCCAGATTAGTCGCCCAAGGCTTTTCCCAAAAATTCGGATGCGACTATGACGAGGTCTTCGCCCCGGTGGCCAGGCAGGTCACCTTACGTTCGCTGCTAACGGTGGCGGCTGAGAGGAATCTACTCGTCAAGCATGTGGACATCAAGACTGCCTACTTGTATGGTAAGTTGAATGAAGAGGTCTTCATGAAGCAGCCTCCTGGGTACGAGACCGGTAACCCCGCCGGTGTGTGTCGCCTCAAGCGGAGTCTGTATGGGCTCAAACAAGCGGCACGGGTCTGGAACAAAACGATCGACGATGTGTTCAGGCAAGCTGGATTCGTACAGTCATCAGCCGATGTGTGTCTCTACGTCCGGACGTGGAATGGAGAACAATCGTTCGTCCTTATCTATGTGGACGATATTTTGGTGGCCTGCAACTGCGAGGACGAGTTTGAAGAGATAGTTGCCCACCTGCGGAAATGTTTCAAATTGACCGTGATGGGTGACATCAAGCACTTCGTCGGGATCCAGATCATCAAACAGCGTGATGGGTACTACATCAATCAGCAAGCGAACATCACGAAACTTGCAGCGAGGTTTGGCCAATCGGATGCGAAAGGCTCGAAGATTCTGATGGACCCCGGTTACCAGCAAAAGGAGGAGAATTCAGCTGTACTACCGAACGGCGATCAGTACCAAAGCCTGGTGGGTGGTTTGCTGTACATTGCAGTGAATTCAAGACCGGATGTCTCGATCAGCGCTTCAATTCTCGGACGAGCAGTCAGTCAGCCCCGGATTAGGGACTGGACAGAAGCAAAACGGGTGCTAAGGTACCTCTACCATACGCGGAGTTTCCATCTGAAGCTAGGAGCGGCAGACAGCGACCTGGAAGTTTACTGCGACGCCGACTGGGCCGGTGACACCAGCGACCGGAAATCAACTTCTGGTTTCCTTATCTTTCTCGGCGGAGGAATCGTAAGTTGGGCCTCCAGGAAACAATCGTGTGTGGCTCTGTCGTCTACCGAAACAGAGTTCATCGCTCTGGCAGAGGCGTGTCAAGAGCTTCAATGGCTGCGTGGAGAACGAGAAGGTGGATCAGCGGTCGAAGCATGTCGACACAAAATATTGCTTCATCAAGGACCTGAAAAGGAAAATGTCATTAGTTTGCTGTATTGTCCCACTGAAGACATGTTGGCAGACATGATGACCAAACCACTAACACGCGTCAAACTCGGAAAGCTACGTGAAAGTGCAGGAATTGTCGCTATCGATATCGAGGAGGAGTGTTAGATGTTACGAATCGTAGCAACCTATGAATTTATACAAACTTGTCATTAGAATGAAAATAAATTAGTCTTTAGTAAACCGTCAATCAGTTCAGTCGAACTTCCCTACACATCCGAATACCCAATAGATAAAGATTCTTCATCTGACACATGCCAATAGGTCAACTCGTGACTAATTCTGTTAGAGCAAAGTTTTATGTCTAACACTTCCTCTCTAGCAGATACCGTAAATGTTTGGCGGTTGCCTACGTCAAGTAATCTAAGATCTGTACTACTTAAGTATTCCATCAAATTAGAGCCTTTTAAGCTAATATCTGAGCTGCTCCAGATGAAATGGTGAGCAGTATTATCACTGCCAACAATTAGAGAAAGGACTTTTGAAGTACAGTATGCGATGACTCGTTTGAAAGCATTCGTAGGGGATGGTTCATCATGCGATAAATAAAACGATGATTAGACGTATTTCCTGTTGAGATTTCCAACAGATACATCAATTGAAATAGCACATACATATTTGGTAGTTAGTTCACAGATGAGTGTATCAACAATTGCGTTGTTGTCAAGCACACATGCTCGAGGCATGACACGCGAGTTTCATTTGTGCTGAAAATAGCAAACACCAGGTTCACAAGGTTTCTTGGATAGAAATTTTCCTTCCGAAAGTAAAGTTCTTGGACTAAAGCTACTTGGGCTGTGCCATTTTGCATAAGTCTGCAAAGATTAATCGTTGCTGTTAGTTTTTGCTGGAGATTGATCTGAGTTATCCAAATCATAGCCACTACCCAAACTAGGCAGGATAAACTCTTTACAATCACAGCAGAACAAAGAACAGCAACGATAAAACCAGATCAGTATCAATTGGAAAACGTCAAAGGCGAGGATACACAGAATACACTGTGTAAATCGCATAATGCGAAGCCGTATAGGTTAACGTTTAAACTAATCATTGCCTGAAGTTTGAGACTGAAGAAGGACAGCTAATTGTCTCGGAGAACACACAAGGTCCACTGCGCTATTATTTCGTTTAGCACAGTAAGGGCAAAATACTGTGGAAGATGTCCTGATATTCCACAGGCTCCGTTTGCAATTAGTTTTTATTAGACCCCTTTAACCATTCATTCCTAGACACGGTAAGTATAAGGCCGCCAAGAAGTCCGCGTAACACAATGAATTATGGATCACCTGAATTGCTGAACTAACCGCGATTGACATTACACAGAGGTATCTAGGATGATCTGAAAAAGAAGTTAATATTGATGATCAACGTGCCTCAGAAGCTGTTCAAGTTCTTCCTTGGGTATCTTTCAGAGTTGCTGAATGACGACCGATTTCTCATGGAGTTCTTCACGGAGATTCCACTTACAATTTCTTCCCGAGAGTTTTCCGTTATTGCTAAATGAGCCCCTCGGTGGATTTTTCCCAGACTTCCTCCTACGTTTTGCCCAAAGTAGTTTTCGTTGGATTTCTTCCAGGATTTATCCCGTGATCTCCACATGAGTTTCCCTCAGTATATATCTCAGATGTTTTTGCGGAATTTCTTCTTGAGTTTCTCTCAAATTCCTTTTGAAAATTTCCAGTGCTTCCATCCGATGATACTCTTAAAACTTCCCCAGAAGATCTTCTCGGGATTTCTCACAATGTTTCTATAGAAGTTATTCCTGAAAATTCTACTAGCCGTTCTTCCAGGATTACTTGAGAGGATTTTCACGATTTTTTTTGCAGAACTTCCTGCCGGGTTTTCTTCTAAAACTTCTGTAGAAATATCGGAAGGAATCCAGTTAAAATTTTGAATGGAACTCCGGTAAGATCTGTTGCAGAGATCTCGAAAGAAACTTCGGAAGAAGTGCTGAGAAAAACTGAGATATTGTGCAAACAAAATCTGGGATAGGTAATCTCGGGAGAAATTCTAGCAGAAATTTCTGCAACAAATATCGGAAATGCTAAAAAACACCGAAAAAATCTCATAAACGAAGAACTGTCTATGGGGACAAATACGTGCAAAAACTTCTGAATGGAAACTTGGGAGAACAGCAGAAAGCAAAAAAAAAACTACAAATAACCATGAAAAAATTGGAGAAACTTGGAAAAAAATTTAATAAGGAATTGAGGTAGAAATCCAAGAAGGAATCTCGGAAGAAATTGAAGAAGGAATTAGGGATAGACTCTTGAGAAAAATCTTCAAATGAAATTCGAAACGAATAAGACGTAATCAGTGAAGAACTAGATTGAAAGTAGTGAGCTGGATTTTTGTATAATGAAATGATCAATTCTCCATGTCTGCAATGAAATGGTACAAACAGCACGGGTATTATGATTTCTTGCTTAATTTGATGTTGTTTGAGCAAAAGTTTGGGTAACTGTGTTGTTGAAGTTGCAAAAAATAAGTAATACAACAATACAGTTATCCAAACTTTTGCTCAAACAGCATCAAATTAGTAAAAAATCATAATACCCACGCTGTTTGTACCATTTCATTGCAGAAATGGAGAATTAAACATCTCAGCATACAAAAATCCAGCTCACTACTCTCAATCTAGTACCTCACCGATTGCTTCCTATTCGGAATAAATTTCCAATCGAATTTCTAAACAATTCTCTGAAACAATTCTCAATCATCGAAAGAGATCTTGAGATCTCCCATGCACGACTTTTATGTACAACGTGAAACAAAAGCTTGAAACAAATATGCGTTACTACTTGCTCTTTGACCCTTTGGAGACGGATGGGTCACATTAGTCCAGCTGAAAAAAAACGACTTTTACAAACGTGTTCTGTACCAGCGAAAATACCTCCAAAGGGTTTAATGTTCTGAAGGTCACATCATCGAAAAGGAGTGGACCTAGTGTGATGGTTAAAACACGTGACTATCACGCCGAGGACCTGGGATCGAATCCCACTCCCGACAAACTCGCAAAATGTGAGTTCTTCCTTCGGAAGGGAAGTAAAGCGTGGGTCCCGAGATGAACTAGCCTAGGGCTTAAAATCTCGTTAATACAGATTAATTGACCTACTACGTTCAATTCAATAGCTAGATAAAAGGTGTCTTCGGCAAAGTTGTTCGAAATAATATTGCCTACAATTTCGCTGAGTTACTGGTTTGCAAATTAAAAAGTTGTATTCCAGATTTGAGCTATGACGTGGGTCACTATAAAGCCTGTATCCGCAATAATCGGGACACAGAAGTACGACTGTAGCTCGATGCATTACTTTTAACTGTGGATGAAAAACAAACAGACGTGGTTTTAGGCATTTTGTACAATCATGACCAATTTTCATTCGCATACTAGATTACTCTTTCACGCTACAGTTCAAAGTTCTGTGAAAATAATTGGGTAATTCTCGCTGAGACCGGCCCACTATTTACACCTTGTCTTCAAAAATGTTTAAGGTGCCGATTTTCTGAAAGCCCTCGCCTAAAAAGTAAGAAAAATGCATTTGGTTACTCAAATTGATGGACCCCCCGTTAGTTAGAGCCACAATATTTTTTGCAGACCCCTCGATTTTAGTCAAATGGTGGCTCACTAAAACCGTTATAACTCAAAAGTTTCACCGAAAACCACCTCAAAACGAAATGTTGTTGAAAAGAGGAGAGATAGAGCTACTATTTACAATAATAAAAAGTTGGGTCGGCCATATTGATTTTGGCCGCCATCTTGGATTTTTATACCAAAACATTTTTTTCACCATGAGGGCAACCACCGATTTTCAAAATTTTTGCATCAATTGAAAGTTGGGACATTTATACATAACATATCAAAAAATTAGAGATGTCTTTTTCTTCTTTCAAAAGTTATCTACAGTTTTGTAAATTAAGTCACGTTTTCTCCATACATTTCCATGCGCACCGGCAAAGACATACAACAGCATCCGAGTTTACGCCTGCATGTATACACAAAGGCGCGTGCCGCAAAATTTGGCCAAATCGAAGGTGCGTTTCCGTTTTTGACTGTTTCTCAATGATGCGGGCATTGTTTTTATTTCTTTTTTAGTGTTTTGAAAAGCTTAAACCTTCAACTTTCCATTAATGGGTTCAGAATTTTAATTCGTGTTCGTAAACACTGCGAAATAACGCTGCATTTATGTAAACGGGCGGCACCGGGCCCAGTGGTATGGTTTACAAAACGACAGATAACTTTTGAAAGAAGAAAAAGACATCTCTAATTTTTTGATATGTTTTGTATAAATGTCCCAGCTTTCAATTGATGCAAAAATTTTGAAAATCGGTGGTTGCCCTCATGGTGAAAAAAATGTTTTGGTATAAAAATCCAAGATGGCGGCCAAAATCAATATGGCCGACCCAATTTTTTATTATTGTAAATAGTAGCTCTATCTTTCCTCTTTTCAACAACAATTCGTTTTGAGGTGGTTGTTGGAGAAACTTTCGAGTTATAACGGTTTAAGTGAGCCACCATTTGACCAAAATCGAGGGGTCTGCAAAAATTGTTGTGGCTCTAACTAACGGGGGGTCCATCAATTTGAGTAACCAAATGCATTTTTCTTTCTTTTTAGGCGAGGGCTTTCAGAAAATCGGCACCTTACACGTTTTTGAAGACAAGGTGTAAATAGTGGGCCGGTCTCAGCGAGAATTACCCAATTATGAAATTTCGTTAGCAATTATGATACTTAAAGAAACACTTTCTTGCAAAATTTCATCAACATTGATCAATTGGTTTGATAGCTACTGGTGTTGATAGAAGTGAGTGTTAGTGGAAAAATTTCGTGTTTTTCGTGTGCAATGTTCGCCTATTCATTACTTTTAAATTTCTCTGCCAACTTTCATGAAATTTTCACAGAATGTAGTTGATTATGTGTATATTATGCCTGCGAAATTTGATGATTATTGGTATAGTACTTTCAATAGTACAATAGAAACAATAAAGGGTGTTGACTAACTGCTGTCTGAGGGGCTAAAATTACGTTCAGTACCAATACATGTTTCGACTATAAAATTGTTGATAGTGCATCGATTTGTTTGAAATTTTGCCCATGCAAGAAATATAGATTGAGAGGTTTGTGTTTAAAGCTTTAGCCATTTCCTTTGCCGAATTCAAAAGTTACAGCGCTGACAAACAAAACTAGGGGCTGTACAACATTCAGTGGCGCGCGTTCCATTGTTTCACTGCTACAACAAAAAGTACTGCACCGATTTACATGAAATTTTGCAGACGAAATGAACACATCTTAAGATGCTGTCAGACCAAATTTGAGCAATTTTAATATATCTATTGCAGAGTTACAGCCGTACTTCTGTGTCCCCATTATTGCGAATACAGGCTTTAATCAAACATTTTGGTAAAATATGCAGCAAACAATTGCAAACGGTTTGCTCTGAAAAGTTGATCGATTGGTCATTACCAACGGGGAACCAATTGATCAACTTTTCACCGCAAACCGACATTCGGTTCTTCAGATGTGTGCTCTTAAAAAGTTTTTTCCCGCTTAAACGTGGATTCGGACCGTAGTGAAATGGTATGACGTTGTGTTCAATTATTTTTATCATGATTGCGGTGATCGGCGACTGGAATATGAGGTATCTGTTATTTCTTACTTCAAACGATTCTCAACAAAGGTAAACAAATTATGTAAAATCTTGAATGGGTTCATATAGCCACAGCTGTGGATATTATGGGAAGTGCTTATAGAACCTTAAGCTAAGAAGCAGTTTTTGTCCCAGTAGATACGTTATGCCAAGAAGAAGTAGAAGAATATGACGTAGGTGCTTGAGTTCTATTCCCAGCCCAGGAACTTTTTATAATACAATTTTCCTTGATTTTCTTGGGGCGAACAGTATCTTCATATCGGGAGTAATTCGCGAATTGGGCGTAACTAACAAAGCAATAACAATGCGAAAACAACAACCGAATTTTGCTGATCAAATTTTAATTCCTATTTAGAAGTAATACAGAATAATTCAACTTAAATAAGGTTATTTGATATAGTTCTGACATAGTTTCTTGTTTTTCTAAGAACACTGCACGAATTTGATATTTTTTGCACTAAAAATTGCATTTATTTAATTACGCCTGAATTGATACCTGAGAATGCTAATTTCGCCCAATACTATGCGCCTCGAATCGATATTATTTTCAGAATCGCCTTTTACTATTCGCCTTGTTTATGATTTTGACAGAATTTCGCCATTTGCTTTCGCCGTGTTTACGTTTTGATTTCAGTTTCGCCTTCTACTATCGCCGTGTTTACGTGTTGATTTCGGATTCGCCTTTCACTTTCGTAAACAAAACACCAAACAAAACAAAGCAGTAGAAGGCGTAATTCTTGTTTTTGTTCGTTTGGAATAGAATTGGATTACGCCTTTCACTCAATCAGTGATTTTCAATAGTTAGAAAAGTAATATCAAGAAAACTTTGTGAGCATTCAGAAGACAAATCTAGCTTCTTTTCACTCCTGCAATTACTCAAATTGTGTACATTTTGTTGGTTACGGCTATTTCGCTAATTATTACGGATATCTGCCACTGTCACACGATATTATTGCATAAATTGTCATTAGCAAAGAATACTCTTAGTTAGAAGTAGAGAAGTAGGCTCTGTCCCAGCTGGAACCATACACCGGGAAGAAGAGAAGAGCAAAACAAGAGGACGCTTATTTAAAGATTAATTATGTAGATATACAAAAATGGACGGGACTTCACATTAGGGTTTTTAAAAAACTACTTGTTTCAAATTTACCCTAATCCCATCACTTTTATTATGTTCTTGTTTATAATTTTACATTTCACACTTCCTAACACTTATACTGGGCCAGAAGGGCTTTCAACTGACTATTAGACCTATCGATTCAAACGTTCACTTCCAACTGACTGATCGAGCCAGACCAGACCGAGGGCACACCTGTGTCCTCCGATTGAGTTCGATGCTTTCTCGATGTCAGCAAAAGTTCACCGGATGGCAACTGGCCTGGTTGTTCTGGGTTGCGTTGGATGGTCGGTGTTACTGTGCGCCGGTATCGATTTATCGTGTCATCAATATGCTCGGAGTCCAAAGGGTATTCTGGTATGGGGGTTATGCTCAGTGTCTCCAAGGGTGATACTGCTTTGTCAGCATCTAGTCCACGATAGGCGGATACCTGATCATCGTGGGTAGAGCCTAGGGATGTCCATAACTTCCCCCGCCTTAGTTTGAACCGTCTCGGTTCAATATTGTTTGAGAGCTTTCCAACGCATTGTTTGCAGGGATCCGTATTGTCAGCTTCATTTTGAGTTTACGAACTTCTCTCGTAAGAAAAGCGAAAATTACTGCTACGAAGCATGTGATGAGAACTATTCCTACTATGTTGAGCACTTTAGTCCTTTTGTTTGCTGTTTCTAAGTGCTCCAGCTTATGACGATTCCTAATGTGCAGTTGTTCCATATAGTCAATGGATTCTGGTTCTGTCTGTGACTCATCTACGCTAACTGAATGTAGGGGTAAGATGACAGGTCTGGATTCTCCTCTGAATGTTTTGCTGGTAAAGGTTTTTCCGTTGAGGGTGATGGAACAATCTCTAAATGATATGAGAAACGTTCCTGTTAAATTCCTCGGACCATATCCACAACTGTTTTGCATCGAAGTCGGATCAACAGAGTTTTTAACTAACAGTCCGAGATTCTCGATTTCCTTTGTGTCAGGTTTCATTGGGGATCTAATGAAGGTACAGTTACCCGTATTTCCTCTTAGTAACTCATGTAAGCATCCGTCATTTGAAGTGTTATACAAGTTCTGGACGTCGCAGATGATGCTATGCTCGATGTTCATGCATGGATGGGAAATTAGGTAAGACTCATTGTTACCAACAATGGCTTTTGTTGCATTTATCGGTATGATTTTAAACTGTCGTGGAATGGCTTCTATTTGCAGTTGCACAAATTCTCCTTGCCTGAATTTAGGAATTTTTATGAGTAGGATTATGTCTGAGTTATTGTGGAATGCTATGGGTTCCAAAAACTCATAAACTTGGTCATAGCTGTTAATCACAACGCCTTGTGACTCCAACAGATTCGTTGCAAATTCTAGCTCTGATGGTTGTAAGAAAGCCTTTGAAATTAAACCCAACTTGGACAACTGAATGGCCTCGAAAATTGTAGACAGCTGCTGGTTGATCATGTCGATGTTGAAGATGATGTTGTGTAGGTGCAGGAGATGTTCCCATTCGACAGGTCTGTCTAAGCTCAGTCTTGTCTGTTTAATGATGCTATCTATTTCCCTAGACTGTCTATAAGCTTGTTTAGTAATATTGTTAATCCTTTCCTCAAACAATTTATTAATTTGAATTTGTTCATTATTCTCTGTTACTAAAAGGTTATTTGAATTTTTAAGAATTTCAAGTTGGTTTTCTATTTTTAACAAATCTTCATTATCGAGATTCCCTGTAATCATTTTTAAGGTAGACCCAAGAAAATTAAGAGATCGTTTTGTTTTTCTACTTCTAGCAGTTAAATTTTCAAGGATAAAATAAGCCTGACTCTGCTTTTGTTTAAGAATTTTAACTAGTTCTGCTATCTTTGGGTTTTCTTCAATGTTCAAAATAATGGATTCATACTGCTTGAGAACGACGGTAAAGGAAAATAAATTAAATCTATGGAATAGTCTGTGAGATCCTTCTTTTATAAAGACTGAATTAGTCTTGAACGCAACTATACCGGGATTTTCATTAAGTTCAAGGATTTCCAAGTAAGCAGAGTAAATAGGATTGAAAACATCATAATTGTAAGACAAAAAAGTATCGGGTGTTTGTGTGTCATCTTCGAGCTGAAATGACAGGAGAAGAAGGGAAAGAAGACAAAAAGGTGCAATTAGTTCTACGTCGAAATTAAGTTTTACGTTTACGTTTTAATTTTGTTTTGTGGACTTTTCTCCCATTCTCGTCGATTATATTTGACTCTAAATTATCTTTGACTTGTATTTCTCTATACCTCTCTTGGTGCTTCAAGTTATTCCTTTTTCTTTCGAAGACCGTTTCGAAGTTTTCAGGATCTTCTCTGTTTATGTTCAGTTTTTCTAAGTCTGAACGTTTTTTCTCTAATTGTTTTTGAGACAAAATCCTGTAAAATTCCTCCTTCAGTCTTATTCTTTCATCGAGATCTTCGGGGACAGGGTCCTCGTTTCTGAAGCCAAAAAATAACTCTTTTGGAGTTAACTTTGTTTGAGAGTGTATTGAGTCATTATATATGGAAACTGCAAGATTAATTTTTGCCGTTTCGGACAAATCTTTAGTTGAATCCTTCATACTTAAGATGTTGTGCAATTCTCTAATAGTCCTATGGACGATTTCCACAGTACCATTCGAAGAGGATTGTCCAACACTCGTATAATGGTACTCTACATCGTTTTCCTCAAGGAATTCTTTAACTGTTGTTGAGGTAAATGATGCTTCCTGATCCATGACGAGAAAGGAAGGTTTTCCAACGCTAGCGAAGAAGTGGGTTAGTGCTCTTAGAATGTGTATAGTATTCCGTGTTTTAATTGGGATAGCCATTGTTAGTCTGGAGAACTTATCACAAAGTGTTAGATAATTTCTATTTCTGATTATGAATATATCCATATGAACAATTTGCAACGGCCTGGATGGTGTTGCTGTTAATTAGAATTTTTGTTTATATGGTCGCCTTTCATACTTAGCCTTTTGACACAGTTTGCAGATGTTGATAAACTTTGAAATTTTGCTCTTCATTCCTGGGAAAAAGTACCTTCTTGAGATGTGTGCCTTTGTCTCAATGATACCTCTGTGGTTCGCGTTGTGTTGCCGTTCGATGATCAGGTCCTGTTCAAGCTCATCTGTTACGTCTTCTAACAATCTTTGTGTCCAGAAAATTTTTAATGATTTTGCTCTTGAAAAGTAAGTTTTATAAATAGTTTGCAGCCTATTAAGGATACTTTCGCTACAATAAAGACCGGTAGCGCATTTCGTCGAAGCGTATTCCTTAAGAATATTGATCAGGGCTGCTGGACCAAAATGTACCTTCTTTATAGTTATTCTGTGGAAGTTTTTAAATGGGGTCAAGGATTCACGACTATCTTCATCTGTCTCTACCAGTACAATCTGATTTCCAAATCCGTTAAGGGGTCTTTCCGTTGACGGGATGAAGTCGTTATCGTCAGTGTCCGCGGAGTGTTGTGTCATGTCATCGCTGGAGGTAGAGTTGGCGTTTACTTCTGTTTTATCCTCAGGGTTAATACGAGACAGTGCATCTGCATTAGCGTTTAGAGTACCTTTCTTATACTTGATTTCAAATTCGAGCTCTTCGAGAGCTAGTTTCCAGTGTAAAAGTCTCCTGTTCAGATCATTTTTCTGCCGGAGCCACACAAGTGGTTTGTGGTCGGTTCGAATTTCGAAAGAGGTTCCGTAAATATATGGTCTAAAATGTTTCGTTGCCCATACAATGGCCAACAATTCTTTTTCCGTGGCAGAATAGTTGCATTCTGCTTGATTCAGCGTTCTAGAGGCATATGCAACAGGATGCTCTTTGCCATCTTCGAATTTCTGAGACAAAACGGCTCCTAAAGCAAAGTCGCTTGCGTCAGTTTCAAGAATGAATTTTCCATTGAAGTCGGGGTATTTTAGAATAGGGTCGCTCGTTAGTAACTGTTTGCAATCATTAAAACAACTAATAAATTCTTCGTTGTGGACAATTTTTGTATCTTTTTTCAAGCACCTGGTTAAAGGTTTCGTTAATTTTGCAAAATCTCGAATAAATTTTCTGTAGTATCCAAGAAGTCCTAGGAAGCCTTTGATTTGAGTAGTTGTTTTTGGGATTGGCCAATTAAGGATTTTTTCGATTTTATTTGGGTTGGGTTTAATGCCATCTTGGGTTACTATGTGCCCCAAAAATTCACATTGTTTCTGAAGAAATTCACATTTGTCAAATTGAATTTTAAGGTTGGCTTGAGCAAGCCGTTGAAGCACTTTGTTAAGATTATCGATGTGGTGCTGTAACGAGCTACCAAAAATAATAATGTCGTCTAGGTAAACTAGGCAACAATTTCCAATGAGATTTCCGAGAATGTGGTTCATTACGCGCTGAAAAGTTGCTGGCGCGTTTTTTAATCCAAAGGGCATGCGGATGAATTCGAAGTGCCCTTTCTCTGTACTGAAAGCAGTTTTCGGCCTGTCTTTTGGATGTACCTCGATCTGGTGGAATCCAGATTTAAGATCTAGTGTAGTAAAATAGGTACTACGGCCGAGCCTGTCAAGGATTTCTTCAATTCGCGGGATGGGGAATTTATCATCGACAGTCTTTTCATTTAATTTGCGGTAGTCTATGACGACACGCCATTTCTTTTTTCCGCTTGCATCCAGTTTTTTTGGAACAATCCAGATTGGAGATGTCCAGGGGGAAATAGAATTTTGAATAATACCGTCCTCCAACATTTCGTTGATTTGCTTCTCCACTTCAGCTTTATGGACATGAGGGTATCGGTACGTTTTGGTATGAACTGGAATATCATCTGTAGTTTTTATTCGATGTTGAATTGCAGAAGTGCAAGACAACTTTTCTGAATCATTATGAAAAATTTTGGAATTTTTAGAAAGGATTTTCAGTAATGCAGATTTTTCTTCGTTGTTGAGATGTTTTATTCTAATCATTGTTTCCAATTCAGAAGAGGGTATGTGAGACGCTTGATAAGAATGATGTGAATTCATATTGTTAACTTCTGCTACTTGAATAGTTTTTGCTGGCTTTGTCCAATGGAAGGTGACAGATTTGCCAAAGTTTCTTATTGGAGCGTTTACAAAACCATTTTCTGCTTGGTACAACCCAGAAGGGATTACAGCGTTGGCAATTTGTATGTCGTTAGGGAGGTAAACGTTGCCATTATTCTGTAAAACGGGTAGTTTGATCATTCGCGTAGAGTTCTCTGTCAGCGTAATCTGCGAAGGGCCTAATTTCCTAATTTGCATCGGGATTGTTTTGTGGGGAAGGATTATTTTGTGGTTGTTCACGTCGATCAGTGCTTCGATGTCGGAGAGGGTTTCGTATCCAAGGATTCCGTCAAAAAAATTGTGGAAATTTAAAAGGTAGAAGGTAACTTTTTGCTTGAGGCCAAAAATTGTCGTGATGAATTTTTGATCGGCCGCATGCCGTCCTGAGCTATTAGAAATTTTGAGGGTTTTGCATTTTAGCTGTTTTGATTTTGGAATCAGGCTGGGCGAAATGAAATTTTTGTTTGATCCACTATCCACAAGTATTTTTGCGTCCTTACCACAAATGTTCATTATTACGTAGGGAAGTCCGTTGATTGCATTTAAGTCAACGATCTCGGATCGAGGCCTATTCTGAAAATTTACACTTTGTTCACTGACTTCGTCTTCACTATCGTCTTCGCTATGTGTGTCATGTGTATCGTCGTCGTTTTTCTGTTCAGCGTCATGATTGTAAACTCTGGAACGTAACGACGGGTCTACTTCCATGGGTGTCATTTTCTGTCTGTCGGATAGCGGTTTGTGTCGTGTAGATGGGGTGTCTGATTGCTTGCTAAATGGTTTATTGGAAGATTTGAAATTTTTGCTACCATGGGGCTGTTGGTCGAATGCAGCTTGTGTGTGGGACTTCGTCTTCTCAGCGTTTTGGAACCGACACAGGAATGCGTATGCATTCTCCAAATCGCTGGGTTGTGCTGTTTGAGCATACCCAAAGTAGGGTTTACTAAGGCCGTTAATAAATGCTGCTAAACATTCTTGTTCAAGGAAATGATTAATAGCGTCCCAATGGTTTGCATAAGTTGGATTCTGCTTTGCCAAAGACTTCATATTAACCATTATTTCCTTTGTTTTCTTATAGTAAATATGTAATGATTCGGTCATTTTAAGTGACCATAATTGTGTCTGGTATGTAGCAATATTATTGCGATCACCGTAGACACTTTGTAGGATTTCCGCTACTTCGTCGAAGGTAGTGGGGTTTCCGTTTACACATATCATATCGCGGGCTTTGCCCTCGATTTTGTTGATCACCGCTTGTTCGTACACGGCAAATAAGTCCGGTGCGACGTGTGGTCGGCATATATTCAAAGCTCGTCTTGCTGTATCAAGCCAATGACTGAGCTGTCTTTTATTCCCGTCGAATGATGGGATCATTCTTATGGGGTCTGGAATTCGAAAGAAGTCCGTGCGACGGTCCTCCACGATGGGGGCTTGCCGCTGTTGTTGCAACTGTTGCTGTTGCTGCTGTAAATTATTGTTTTCGACTTGAAGAGCACCAAGTCTGTGCTCCAAGTTTTGTATTTGGTCAAATATTGCCTGTAAATTAACTTGTTCCATGTTTCTTTCGTGGTACCTGAGAGGCTTAACTTTAGGAACGGGATTAAATCTACGCATACAAAATGATAGAGAGGTTGGGAAAAGAAAAGTTGTTTACTCACGGTTCGACACTCTTAAAGGGTTGAAACCCACCGATGCAGTTTTCGTGTCGGGCGGCGCAAATCACCTACGGGTTGAGGGATGGTTTCCAAGAGCCTGGTTCCTGATGATCGCTGGAGATAGTCACTAGTTTCTTGCTTCGCCACGGGTTGGGCTAAGCGTCTACTTAATGCTGAATCCTGCGCAAGTCAGTTACACTTTTAGTCCTTGGTTACCGGCACGTCCGATGTCGTCAATTCGACACTAATTTTCGGTTTTCGCACTACTGTCCAATTACCACGGATCGGGTTTTGTCACTAGATTGTCTTCCAAAAACTAGCACTGCACGTAGAGTGTTCCGTACGACTGCGCCAAAAATGGACGGGACTTCACATTAGGGTTTTTAAAAAACTACTTGTTTCAAATTTACCCTAATCCCATCACTTTTATTATGTTCTTGTTTATAATTTTACATTTCACACTTCCTAACACTTATACTGGGCCAGAAGGGCTTTCAACTGACTATTAGACCTATCGATTCAAACGTTCACTTCCAACTGACTGATCGAGCCAGACCAGACCGAGGGCACACCTGTGTCCTCCGATTGAGTTCGATGCTTTCTCGATGTCAGCAAAAGTTCACCGGATGGCAACTGGCCTGGTTGTTCTGGGTTGCGTTGGATGGTCGGTGTTACTGTGCGCCGGTATCGATTTATCGTGTCATCAATATGCTCGGAGTCCAAAGGGTATTCTGGTATGGGGGTTATGCTCAGTGTCTCCAAGGGTGATACTGCTTTGTCAGCATCTAGTCCACGATAGGCGGATACCTGAACATCGTGGGTAGAGCCTAGGGATGTCCATAACTATACAACATCTAAACAAT